>NW_011499946.1:83424-319872 GCF_000495115.2 Populus euphratica | reverse complement strand
TCTATATATATATATATATATATCAACCGCTGACAGGAAGATGATGCAGAGATAAACTTAATTAAATGATTTGTTTTTTTTAATTGCTGCAAAATATTACCGTTCTTCCCCCTCACGCAATAAAATAGTGTACAGGGGATGAGGTCATGGCATGATCTTCAGATTCATTTTTTGCGCAAAACTTGGCAGATTCCCCTGCACAATATTCCTGACGACTTCACCACTAACTCCAAAACCTATATTGAATCCGTCTGAGATTCTACGTAGAAAAAGAAGAGGGAGAGAACCCACCCCTTTTCAAATTCATAGTGGTCCAGCTTCTACGGCCCAAATCACTATAATATATATGAACCTAGCTATATATGTGTATAATGATAAATACAATGATGGCACAATAAAATAAATCTTTATATAATATTGTGTATGGTTTCATAAAGCTCATGTTATACTTTTATCCAACATAAATGGAAAGTCTTATGTTACCATAATCATATCCGACTCACTCAAATATATGATATAGTGCATAGAGCATGCATCCATATATATATATATATATATATATATATATATATATCAATTACAACCATGTCATTTTTTTAAAATCAAATCAATGTTGGTTCAAAGAAAAAAAACCATATTTTAATCGGGTTGTACATTAATCTATTAAGTTGATTAGATAAAAAATAGTTAGTTTAATATTAATTTTTTATTTGATAATTTTGTTATTTGACATTTGGTTAGAGTTAAGGTAGATTGACCAGCTAAACTAAATTGAGTTTGATAGCCATGCACATGAATCTATATATAATATATATAAAAACTAAAGATGAAGGAGAAATTATCGTGGCTCTAGATAGAAATTATTATTAATTGAAATATTGTAATAACAAAATTTCTCTTAAACAAAATAAAAATTTTTGAATTAGATATTATGATTGGGGATGTCAATTTAATTTGAAATAAGTGGATATCGACCTAACCGAACTGGTGAGTGTTTTTTGGATCCGATGGATAATAGATAGGATATAGATATTGTCAAACCCGACCTAAAACTCACATAAACCTAACCCAATATATATTAACTCTTTTATTTTTTTTATTAATTAACACATTATAGTAGACAATAAATATTCATTGGATACTCAAAATTCAATGAATAGTATATAAATATCTAAATTTTATAGCTAATAGCCATTATATTAGATTATATTTATTAGATACAATTAAAAAACCGTGCTGACACATGGGATGACCTCGCATCGTTCGGGTGGCACGTGAGGATCCATCAACCACCAAACACTATCTTTTTGGATGGTGTTTGAAAGGTCTCCACACCCCCAATATAATGAAGCGACATATACCTATAAGACACATTCAGTTCGATGTCATGAATCATTTTCTCTCTCCCCTTTCACTTTTAAATTTCATGTCAGCTCTTTGAAACAATTAGACCAGCTATATAATTTATTTTATTTTTACACATGGTCATTTGCTTTTGATTACTTTTTCTTAACAAGCCATGAAATTATAAATATTTGTCAATTTCACTCCTTTCTACTTTTTAATATTTTATATTTGGTCTCTATTCTTTTTATTAATATTTCTTTTATTTTTAATAGGCTATAAAACTACAACTATTTTTTAATTTCAATCTTTTTATTTTTTTATTTTTTAAAATTGATCCTTATTCTTTTGATTACTATTTATTTTGTTTATGATTATTTTTAGGTTGTTTTTCCCCCACAATTTCATCTTTCAAGTTTTTTTTTTAAAAAAATTACCCTCCCTCTTTTTATTGCTGTCTTTTTTTTTCTTTTACAAGTTTTTTAGATTAATTTTTTCTTTAATTTCATTCTTTAAAATTAAATTGATTAGAAATTAAACTTATTAATTGAATCTGATTCAAATATTTCACGAGTTATAAGTTTTAGAGATCATATCATGTTTAAAAGGTTTGCTTGTCTTTCTTTTCTTTTTAAAAGCTAATGTTTTTCTTACCATTCTTCTTAAGAAATTTGCTTTTATTATTTATTATGGTTTGTCTTTTATAGAATTAGTTTTGGATTCATGACTATAGTCAACTGTTTCAAAATTTAGCGTAAGTTGACTTTTATTTTTTAAATCTTTTTTTTGAAATTGATTTATTTCAATTTCATTGTTCAACGTTTAATTTATTTGAAATTGATTTTTCCATTTTTTTTCCTTTTCTTTCTATCTAGTTATCCAAGTGTTGTGCCCATTATTACAGGGTTTACGAATTAACTCAAGTTAATTAAAAAATTTTTTTTGTTGTTGTTGTTATGAGATTAATCTTGAGTTTAGGACGAGAGTTACATTTTAAAAAAGTTAACATGAACTGAATTTTGAAAACCCTTTTTAAAATTGAATTATTTTAATTTTATCTTTTAACATTTAATTTATTAGAAACTTTTCTTCATACTTTTTTTTATTGAGTTATCCCAATCTTTTTTATATATATTTTCATCATCCATGAGTTTTTTTATTACTAAATTTGATCTCTATTTTATTTATATTTCTATCATTTTTCTTTTCACAAGTTTTTCAAATTGATATTTTCTTCACGATTTTATCATTCAAGATTAAATCGGTTATGAGTTAAGCTTCTTAGTTGAATTTAGTTTAAGGATTTCATGATTTTTATGGTCAAGAGGTTTACGGATTAACTTAAGTTGACTCATATTTTTTCTATTTTTTTAAATTAAATTTATTTTTACATTTTTATCCTCCAATATTATGTTTTTTGATGGTTGAGCTTCATGATACTATTCAAATTGCTTTCGAACTCATACACTAACATCACTACTAGGTCATGGATATTGCATTTTGACCCGTGCGGGCTTGGTTCGATTGTTTTTTACCTTTTTAAATTATATTTTTTTGTTAATTCTTATCCTTGAATATTTTATTTTATAGAGATTAAGCTTTCTTTTTTTTCTTCTTTTTTTATCTTGTGGAATTAAAATGTTCTAATTTAATTTACTAGAAAATGATGTTCAAGTTTTTTTCTTGTTTTTTTTATAAAATTATCTCAATCTTATATTTATAATTGTAAAGTTTTCAAATTAACATAATTTAATTAGAGTTTTTTTAATTTTATTTTTTATTATTGGGTTGTTTCATAATCCAGATTAGCTTGATAGAGTTATTTAAAATTTTTTATTTTATTTTTTTATTTTTTAATTATATTATTTAAATTATCAATTAAACTAAGTAACTTCAATCTCTCTTTTTTTCAGCATTTTTTTATATTGAAAAAAAAAAACCAAACTTATTTTGCATCGAGTATCTAGATTTGTCCTATCTGTTTCTATAACAATCTTGTCATGTCCATTCCTCTACAGTGAAGTCTTACATGCTAATCATGGGCACCCCCATAATTGACCGCATGGACCTTTCGATCTCCCTAGAACATGTGTTTTGGTCAGACAGGAGAGGAGCGTCTGCCAGGGGCTAAATAGCTAGACATAATTTAGGGCTTGAGGAAAAGAGTAGGGCAGGGCAGTGCTGTCTTGATGCATATTTATGGACATGTCAAGTCTTCAGTATATACGGAAGCCATTATTGAAGAGAAGAGATAGGGTTGGATGGGCTCATGGCCTACATGCCTAAATCGTGGAGAAAAAAATTATCTTTGAGTGGCTGTCTCTGGTGCAATGCGTTGGTCCAAATTGTGATAGATCAGCAAATGAGGATAAAGAAAACAAGTAGATGGACAAAACAAAGAGGAAATGGAAATTTCAACTCATGATCAGTAATTGGTAACTCAGTTAATTTTATCAAAACTATATACAACCTTCGTACCTTATGTTCTAAGATGGCAGCATCTATTTAGTTGTGCATTTAGTTATATTTTTATTAATTTAATTCTTTAATTAATTTGTATATATCTCAATTAATTCTATAGATTTTGAAATTAATAATTATATAAATTTTTAATAAATCTAAAAAAATTCAAACTTATAATCATTTAAAAGCAAATTTAATTTCTAATCATGTTTAGCTTGATTCTTCTCAGTAGTAGAAGTGATTGTATACTCTTGAGGTTGGAGTTTATCAAATGCATTTTTTTCTCTATTCAAATCATCTAGTTCATATTTACCATTGCATTACCAGTACACCCTTCAAATAGTATTGTTCGGTTGATCCCACACAACCCATTATACTGCCGCCACTCTAGGTATCAGGTCTCCATAAAAAATCTGTATCAAATTGAAAAACTAATCCCACAGATTATTCAAGCGAGAAACAGACACATGCAAGCCTAGCTCCTTCCAGCGATGGACTGCAAATTGGCGTTGAACGAGCACATGATCTACTGAATCTCCTTCGTGCCCACAAAAACAAGCATAAGACATCTGTCTAAATCCCTTTCCAGGGAAGTCTCACCTTCACAAGGGCATTATCATGGCAAGCCCTCCATATATATATAAAAGATCTAATCTTTGGGGGAACTTTCAGCTTCCATAGCTGACTCCAATTCCCATCTAGCTTATCCCCATAACTCAAAGCCTCTATCTCTACAGCCATCTTGTACCCTGATTCTGTAGAATAGCTCCTTGTTTCACCACAATTTCATATTTGCTTGTCTTCTGGATGATAACCGGCCATTGCTATTTTATCTCTGGGGAGAAACAAAGTCCCCTGCACGTTCCAATTCTTTTGGGAACCATCATCTTTTGATAGATCCCTTACGGCCTTATCTTCAAGGCCATCAAATTAATATTTAAAAAATATAAATTATCAAATTAATATTTTTTTATGTATTTTTTAATGATTTTGATGTGTTAATATAATGATTCTGATGTGTTAATATAAAAAATATTATTTTAATATATTTATAATTAAAAAATATTTTTAAAAAGTATTATAAACCACAATATCACCCATACAATTTAGAATTAATTAAAAAATCCAAGTTATTAAATATCGGATTAACTTACGATTCACAGTAACAATTGAGGTTAATTAGTTTATCAAAACAACATTATCTTATCTTGTTCTTTGAAAAAATAACTTGAGCTAAACGCTTTAACTGGATCATAAATCAATCATGCCGGGTGAAATAAGTTTGAATAAGTTAATATCTTATTCTAGTTCTGTTTAAAAGTGGATACAAATCAAACTCTGAATTATAGACTTTTCAAGGTTATTCTGCCGACTAGGGCCAGGTTTAACCTAAATAGTTCATTGTTCGAGATTTCATTACAAAAAAGATTATGCTGCAAAAGTTAACCTTACCCTTCCCTTTTATTACCGTTGGTAATAAAAGGAAGGTTGGTAATTATGAATTTTTGAGGGAGAGATTTGATTGGCTTAAGATGACAAAAGAAATGGGTGAATGACGTGATTCGTTGTGGCACAAGGTTGGTTAGCCATTTTGGTGGGTGGAGATGGTGGGGAACATGGCACCTGCTGGTGTTCATTGGTCCCATCTTGGTTTCGTACTCCCCAGAATATTTAAAATTAAAATATTTGAGAGCTGGTGATTTGATGTGGTTGATATGATATGATTAAAGGAAACTCGTTCAATCGATAATAAAAATTTGATAATAAAATTAAGGGAAAAAATGAAGTTAATAAGAAGAAAACATTTTGTTTAACTCAAATTTAAAATTAAATTTTACGAGAAATTAATTGGGAATGATTTTTTGTTCTTCCAAATGTCATCGCAAAGAGAATACTTTTAATGATTAATTGGGAACCATTTCCATCCATACGTTCTTGCTATGAATTAAATGTGATTGCAATTTTTGTTTTAAAATATTTCATTTTTTATTTTTTTATTACAAAGAAATGTTAAAATCAAAACCACTCCAGAGAATGAGGATATAAATATTAATTAAAATACATGCTCACTTTGATATAAATATTAATTAAAATATATACTCACTTTCTTGGATAAATTAAAAAACTGAATGAGTTGGTATTTTTAATGTAACTTATTAGTGAAGTAAGTATTAATTGGAACAGTGGTTTTATTTAATGCGTGTTTAAGTTTTTTTACGATGTCAATTAGTCGTAACCAATTTGATAAAATATAAATAAGTTTTTTTCCAATTCAAAATACTATCGAGAGAGAAAAAAAAATTAAATTGACATTAATGGGCAATATAGTATTTGACTAAATATAAAAAAATAAAAATATATTGAAATGATAAAAATATCCTTAAAAAGTAAAAAAATAAAATAAAAATTAGTTTCATGAGGTTTTTTTAATATTTCCAAGATAATCTTTTCGTTATTATCATGTCAATTTAAGAGGCAATTTAATATTTAAATAAATATAAAAATAAAACAAAAATATAGGGGCATGCATGCTCTTTAATGGGCGAGATGAGCCCGTGTCTTTCAAACAATATATGTGAAATCTCTCAATTTTAAAAATTAGTATTGTTGTATTGGTATAGCACATGTTAGTAGTAATTATCCGGTTTATTTTTAATTAGCATTTTAAAAAAAATATTATAGTCTAACCTTTTTTATTATTGGTATTTTAAATTTAGTTCTTATTCTTTTAATTTTTAATTTTTATTCTTGACACTTTTGTAAAAGTTTTATATATTTTCAATTATATTCCTCGATCTCAATTTGCTATATATTATGTTTTGCAATTTCATCTTTTTTTGGATTTTTTGTTGAATTGATTTTTTTTCTCAATCTCATTCTTTAATTAAAAAATTATTTTTGTTATTAATTTCAAGTTTGATCCTTATTCTTTTATTCTTTTATCATTTTTTAATTAATTATTTATTTTAATTTCACTATTCAATAAAAAATAAAACTCATTTTATATTTTAATTTTGATCATATTATTTTTTGTTATGGATCTTTTTATGTATTTGAAAACTTTTTTTCAAGTTAATCCATTAATATCTAATTAGATTGGGAATTGAACTTTGTTATTTTTTTAGATAGGGTGCTTCCGGTCTAATATCTTGAGTCATGAATTTAAAAAATTAACCTGAATTAACATTATTTTTATTTTTTTTTATAATGATAAAGGTTTCCTATAAAATATATGAAGAAGGAGACCATGTTTGATTTTGATTTTTTTATTTAATTGAATTTGAGGCTTTTAAGGGGTGGTAGGGAGTTTTTTGGTGTTTATTAGTTGTTTTCGGAGTGAAAATTGATTGAAAAATCATTTTTAAATCCCAAAAATCTCATCATTAATTTCCAACAACCATGGTTGTGGTCAGGTTCTTGAAACAATATATCATATATATTTTTTATTTCACCTGTTTTTTCCTTAAAGATTGCCCTTTAAAAAAAAAAAAAGAAAGATATATACGTATAGGCATGTCCTAAGCCATTACACCCGAACTCTTTGAAAGGTCAAGGCATATTGGGTTAATGTTTTTTTTTTCCTTTGATTTTTTTTTTATATAATTTCATTCTTTAATGTTGTATAGGCAAGTTGGTTTTTTATTATTTTTATTTATTTTTATTTTTTAAAATTTAATTAGTTTTTAATTATTTTTCATGATTTGTTTTATTTTACTTGTTATATGGTTATCGTGATTTAAAATAAATATTATGATATTTGATCCATACATAATTTTGCAGCATTTAATTTTTTTATCATATAACAAAGTGAAAAATAATTAAAAAAGTTATTAAATTTAATAGAATTCATTACTCAAATCATGAATTTGATGAGTCAAAATAACAAAGTTTTTATATTTGACAAAAAAAAGATATCATCTTGAAAGATTTTTCTAAAAATAAATAATATTTTTATCAATAATTTAAGGTTGTTTTTTGATTAAATGAGTTGACTGGGTAATATCTAAATAATTCATGTATAATGTAATTTAAAATTCAAATCAGATAAAAACAAATGTGGAGTTAGGAATTTTAAAGTATGAGTGGTGGGTTGATTTAATATCAATTTCAAAAAAACTCTTCCACAGCCTAATCTTTTTGACATTTAATTTTTTTATCTTCCCCGTGGTGGAGTGCAAAATGCTAGCCAGGGACTCAGAAATTGAATTATACTGAGAAGTTGTCAAAAAAAGCAAAAGAAATAGAATTATTGTGGGCTTGTTCATTGTATGTTCAAAGTGAGCTGACCCAATAGAGGCCCATTTGTATTTATTTTAGCCTGACAACTATATAATTAGCCCAAAGTATCACGAGTTAAGAGCTGGCCCACTGGCCGTTATCATTTTCCTTTCAAATTTTTTTCAACAGTGAATCTTGAACTATTTACGAGATAATTGAAATTAACCCAGTGCATGTGTGTGTGTATTTATCAAACATATAATAATGATAATAACATATAATAAAAAAACCAAACATATCTTTCACATCATATCCTAAATTTTTTAAAATTACCATGTCATCGTATTTATATTATTTCTTTATCAATATCATGCATGCATCTCCATGCTTCGCAGAAGAGCAATCACAAGGGGCGACCATAGATAATGAAGCCTGAAAATTCAAACACATA
Source organism: Populus euphratica (assembly GCF_000495115.2). Lineage (NCBI taxonomy): Eukaryota > Viridiplantae > Streptophyta > Magnoliopsida > Malpighiales > Salicaceae > Populus > Populus euphratica. The sequence continues at coordinate 311,396 of NW_011499946.1, read as the reverse complement.
CATACACATACACGCGTGTGCATAGATGTTTTAAAAAATTCAAATTGAATTTGCATGTGAGCTGCTATCGTGCGAAGCTGTATAATTATGGTTTTCAATCAGTAATGATGATGGGATCTCTGTGAGAAAGAGAGAGAGAGAGAGGGTAATCGATTATAAACTGTTATGGTTGACCAATTGTCTCTTAAATAATGCTGGAGCTGTCTACAGTGTAGATCATTTTTTGTTTGCTTATAGCAGCAGCACCCATTGCTTTCTTCTTCAAGGCATGTGACCTAAGTTTGAGAAATTTTCGTGCCTATTGGCCACTATTTTCAGGGAAGGGATCCATTGATGTCCACGTCTATTCAATGAGGCCATTAATGCTGATGGTGACGAAGGCTTTATATGTCTACTTTGCTATGGGAAACCTGCAATTGATTTTGTAGTGTGAAATAAAAGGATTCGTAACTTGAAAGTTCTGTGGAGTATTATTCCTCCATTGATTAGACGGGAGATTTATAATTTCCCACGGTGGAATATTCATTGCCTTGATTGCTGAGGACAGCTGAAGTTGCTGCCAAATACTGCAAACAAATAAAATTATACTAATTTCTACCTTTTTTTCCTTGATGAGGATTATTATTTATCTTTTACAGCATTAACTTTTTAGTAAAAAAAGTTTTTTTAATTAAATTAACTTCTTAATGAATATTTTTTAATATATCCTCCAGTGATAACCCAGCATTTATAACTTGGAATTTTAGCTCTGGGATCTTAAAAATGATGAGATGGCATTTAATTTAGAGTGGAGGAGAATCATCCTTCATTGTGCATTTCAGAATTCATTAAATCTTGAACGAATTCAAAAACAATTTTTTTTTTGTAATGTATGTTTTTAATTTTCTTATAGACAAGCAAACCTTATATTTTAAATTGAATGTAAAAATAGTTTTCCTTGTAATTGTTCAAGCTCGTGATAGGAATAATAAATAGGCTCTGGATCAATTTTCACTAAGTGCAGCAAAATTTATTATTGTAATTAATCAGTATAATTATATATAATTATTAAACTTGATTTGTCTTAAGAAGTTGATTGACTCGGGGTGGGTTTAAAAAAAATAACTCAATTAATATTTGCATTAATTTTTTACAGAAACATTATTTTAACTTAAAAGATTTTAAACAACATCGTTTTGGTAGATGAGTAAAAGGTGAGGGTAAGTTTAATTATTAGATAGTTAAGTATTAGTATAGTAATTAATTTAATTTATCCACGTCTTGTGTGTGCGTGTGTGTGTGTGTCTCTCTCTCTCTCTCTCTCTCTCTCTATATATATATATATATATATATATATATAACAGGAAGATGATGCATATATATATATATATATATATCAACCGCTGACAGGAAGATGATGCAGAGATAAACTTAATTAAATGATTTTTTTTTAATTGCTGCAAAATATTACCGTTCTTTCCCCTCACGCAATAAAATAGTGTACAGGGGATGAGGTCATGGCATGATCTTCAGATTCATTTTTTGCGCAAAACTTGGCAGATTCCCCTGCACAATATTCCTGACGACTTCACCACTAACTCCAAAACCTATATTGAATCCGTCTGAGATTCTACGTAGAAAAAGAAGAGGGAGAGAACCCACACCTTTTCAAATTCATAGTGGTCCAGCTTCTACGGCCCAAATCACTATAATATATATGAACCTAGCTATATATGTGTATAATGATAAATACAATGATGGCACAATAAAATAAATCTTTATATAATATTGTGTATGGTTTCATAAAGCTCATGTTATACTTTTATCCAACATAAATGGAAAGTCTTATATTACCATAATCATATCCGACTCACTCAAATATATGATATAGTTCCATATATATATATATATAGTGCATAGAGCATGCATCCATATATATATATATATATATATATATATATATCAATTACAACCATGTTATTTTTTTAAAATCAAATCAATGTTGGTTCAAAAAAACAAACAAACCATATTTTAATCTGGTTGTACATTAATCTATTAAGTTGATTAGATAAAAAATAGTTAGTTTAATATTAATTTTTTATTTGATAATTTTGTTATTTGACATTTAGTTAGAGTTAAGGTAGATTGACCAGCTAAACTAAATTGAGTTTGATAGCCATGCACATGAATCTATATATAATATATATAAAAACTAAAGATGAAGGAGAAATTATCGTGGCTCTAGATAGAAATTATTATTAATTGAAATATTGTAATAACAAAATTTCTCTTAAACAAAATAAAAATTTTTGAATTAGATATTATGATTGGGGATGTCAATTTAATTTGAAATAAGTGGATATCGACCTAACCGAACTGGTGAGTGTTTTTTGGATCCGATGGATAATAGATAGGATATAGATATTGTCAAACCCGACCTAAAACTCACATAAACCTAACCCAATATATATTAACTCTTTTATTTTTTTTATTAATTAACACATTATAGTAGACAATAAATATTCATTGGATACTCAAAATTCAATGAATAGTATATAAATATCTAAATTTTATAGCTAATAGCCATTATATTAGATTATATTTATTAGATACAATTAAAAAACCGTGCTGACACATGGGATGACCTCGCATCGTTCGGGTGGCACGTGAGGATCCATCAACCACCAAACACTATCTTTTTGGATGGTGTTTGAAAGGTCTCAACACCCCTAATATAATGAAGCGACATATACCTATAAAACACATTTAGTTCGATGTCACGAGTCATTTTCTCTCTCCCCCTTCACTTTTAAATTTCATGTCAGCTCTTTGAAACAATTAGACCAGCTATATAATTTATTTTATTTTTACACATGGTCATTTGCTTTTGATTACTTTTTCTTAACAAGTCATGAAATTATAAATATTTGTCAATTTCACTCCTTTCTACTTTTTAATATTTTATATTTGGTCTCTATTCTTTTTATTAATATTTCTTTTATTTTTAATAGGCTATAAAACTACAACTATTTTTTAATTTCAATCTTTTTATTTTTTTATTTTTTAAAATTGATCCTTATTCTTTTGATTACTATTTATTTTGTTTATGATTATTTTTAGGTTGTTTTTCCCCCACAATTTCATCTTTCAAGTTTTTTTTTTTAAAAAAATTACCCTCGCTCTTTTTATTGCTGTCTTTTTTTTTCTTTTACAAGTTTTTTAGATTAATTTTTTCTTTAATTTCATTCTTTAAAATTAAATTGATTAGAAATTAAACTTATTAATTGAATCTGATTCAAATATTTCACGAGTTATAAGTTTTAGAGATCATATCATGTTTAAAAGGTTTGCTTGTCTTTCTTTTCTTTTTAAAAGCTAATGTTTTTCTTACCATTCTTCTTAAGAAATTTGCTTTTATTATTTATTATGGTTTGTCTTTTATAGAATTAGTTTTGGATTCATGACTATAGTCAACTGTTTCAAAATTTAGCGTAAGTTGACTTTTATTTTTTAAATATTTTTTTTGAAATTGATTTATTTCAATTTCATTGTTCAACGTTTAATTTATTTGAAATTGATTTTTCCATTTTTTTTCCTTTTCTTTCTATCTAGTTATCCAAGTGTTGTGCCCATTATTACAGGGTTTACGAATTAACTCAAGTTAATTAAAAAATTTTTTTTGTTGTTGTTGTTATGAGATTAATCTTGAGTTTAGGACGAGAGTTACATTTTAAAAAAGTTAACATGAACTGAATTTTGAAAACCCTTTTTAAAATTGAATTATTTTAATTTTATCTTTTAACATTTAATTTATTAGAAACTTTTCTTCATACTTTTTTTTATTGAGTTATCCCAATCTTTTTTATATATATTTTCATCATCCATGAGTTTTTTTATTACTAAATTTGATCTCTATTTTATTTATATTTCTATCATTTTTCTTTTCACAAGTTTTTCAAATTGATATTTTCTTCACGATTTTATCATTCAAGATTAAATCGGTTACGAGTTAAGCTTCTTAGTTGAATTTGGTTTAAGGATTTCATGATTTTTATGGTCAAGAGGTTTATGGATTAACTTAAGTTGACTCATATGTTTTCTATTTTTTTAAATTAAATTTATTTTTACATTTTTATCCTCCAATATTATGTTTTTTGATGGTTGAGCTTCATGATACTATTCAAATTGCTTTCGAACTCATACACTAGCATCACTACTAGGTCATGGATATTGCATTTTGACCCGTGCGGGCTTGGTTCGATTGTTTTTTACCTTTTTAAATTATATTTTTTTGTTAATTCTTATCCTTGAATATTTTATTTTATAGAGATTAAGCTTTCTTTTTTTTCTTCTTTTTTTATCTTGTGGAATTAAAATGTTCTAATTTAATTTACTAGAAAATGATGTTCAAGTTTTTTTCTTGTTTTTTTTATAAAGTTATCTCAATCTTATATTTATAATTGTAAAGTTTTCAAATTAACATAATTTAATTAGAGTTTTTTTAATTTTATTTTTTATTATTGGGTTGTTTCATAATCCAGATTAGCTTGATAGAGTTATTTAAAATTTTTTATTTTATTTTTTTATTTTTTAATTATATTATTTAAATTATCAATTAAACTAAGTAACTTCAATCTCTCTTTTTTTCAGTATTTTTTTATATTGAAAAAAAAAAACCAAACTTATTTTGCATCGAGTATCTAGATTTGTCCTATCTGTTTCTATAACAATCTTGTCATGTCCATTCCTCTACAGTGAAGTCTTACATGCTAATCATGGGCACCCCCATAATTGACCGCATGGACCTTTCGATCTCCCTAGAACATGTGTTCTGGTCAGACAGGAGAGGAGCGTCTGCCAGGGGCTAAATAGCTAGACATAATTTAGGGCTTGAGGAAAAGAGTAGGGCATGGCAGTGCTGTCTTGATGCATATTTATGGACATGTCGAGTCTTCAGTATATACGGAAGCCATTATTGAAGAGAAGAGATAGGGTTGGATGGGCTCATGGCCTACATGCCTAAATCGTGGAGAAAAAAATTATCTTTGAGTGGCTGTCTCTGGTGCAATGCGTTGGTCCAAATTGTGATAGATCAGCAAATGAGGATAAAGAAAACAAGTAGATGGACAAAACAAAGAGGAAATGGAAATTTCAACACATGATCAGTAATTGGTAACTCAGTTAATTTTATCAAAACTATATACAACCTTCGTACCTTATGTTCTAAGATGGCAGCATCTATTTAGTTGTGCATTTAGTTATATTTTTATTAATTTAATTCTTTAATTAATTTGTATATATCTCAATTAATTCTATAGATTTTGAAATTAATAATTATATAAATTTTTAATAAATCTAAAAAAATTCAAACTTATAATCATTTAAAAGCAAATTTAATTTCTAATCATGTTTAGCTTGATTCTTCTCAGTAGTAGAAGTGATTGTATACTCTTGAGGTTGGAGTTTATCAAATGCATTTTTTTCTCTATTCAAATCATCTAGTTCATATTTACCATTGCATTACCAGTACACCCTTCAAATAGTATTGTTCGGTTGATCCCACACAACCCATTATACTGCCGCCACTCTAGGGATCAGGTCTCCATAAAAAATCTGTATCAAATTGAAAAACTAATCCCACAGATTATTCAAGCGAGAAACAGACACATGCAAGCCTAGCTCCTTCCAGCGATGGACTGCAAATTGGCGTTGAACGAGCACATGATCTACTGAATCTCCTTCGTGCCCACAAAAACAAGCATAAGACATCTGTCTAAATCCCTTTCCAGGGAAGTCTCACCTTCACAAGGGCATTATCATGGCAAGCCCTCCATATATATATAAAAGATCTAATCTTTGGGGGAACTTTCAGCTTCCATAGCTGACTCCAATTCCCATCTAGCTTATCCCCATAACTCAAAGCCTCTATCTCTACAGCCATCTTGTACCCTGATTCTGTAGAATAGCTCCTTGTTTCACCACAATTTCATATTTGCTTGTCTTCTGGATGATAACCGGCCATTGCTATTTTATCTCTGGGGAGAAACAAAGTCCCCTGCACGTTCCAATTCTTTTGGGAACCATCATCTTTTGATAGATCCCTTACGGCCTTATCTTCAAGGCCATCAAATTAATATTTAAAAAATATAAATTATCAAATTAATATTTTTTTATGTATTTTTTAATGATTTTGATGTGTTAATATAAAAAATATTATTTTGATATATTTATAATTAAAAAATACTTTTAAAAAGTATTATAAACCACAATATCACCCATACAATTTAGAATTAATTAAAAAATCCAAGTTATTAAATATCGGATTAACTTACGATTCACAGTAACAATTGAGGTTAATTAGTTTATCAAAACAACATTATCTTATCTTGTTCTTTAAAAAAATAACTTGAGCTAAACGCGTTAACTGTATCATAAATCAATCATGCCGGGTGAAATAAGTTTGAATAAGTTAATATCTTATTCTTTTTTCTTTTCTTTTTTTATTCACGTGGAGTGTCTGGACCAGTTTGCGTGCACCACGATTAATCCCCACAGCCCACTGAATACCCTGTAAACCTAATAGGCATGTAAGACACCGCGGGGATGACAGACGTGTACGTCTGGGCTCAAACCCAGGTATAGTGAAAAAAGACAAGTCTTTTCTATCGCTAGATCAAGCTCCGGAATGCAGTTAATATCTTATTCTAGTTCTGTTTAGAAGTGGATACAAATCAAACTCTGAATTATAGACTTTTCAAGGTTATTCTGCCGACTAGGGCTAGGTTTAACCTAAATTGTTCATCGTTCGAGATTTCATTAGAAAAAAGATTATGCTGCAAAAGTTAACCTTACCCTTCCCTTTTATTACCGTTGGTAATAAAAGGAAGGTTGGTAATTATGAATTTTTGAGGGAGAGATTTGATTGGCTTAAGATGACAAAAGAAATGGGTGAATGACGTGATTCGTTGTGGCACAAGGTTGGTTAGCCATTTTGGTGGGTGGAGATGGTGGGGAACATGGCACCTGCTGGTGTTCATTGGTCCCATCTTGGTTTTGTACTCCACAGAATATTTAAATTTAAAATATTTGAGAGCTGGTGATGTGATATGGTTGATATGCTATGATTAAAGGAAACTCGCTCAATCGATAATAAAATTAAGAAAAAAAATGAAATTAATAAGAAGAAAACATTTTGTTTAACTCAAATTTAAAATTAAATTTTACGAGAAATTAATTGGGAATGATTTTTTGTTCTTCCAATGTCATCGCAAAGAGAATACTTTCAATGATTAATTGGGAACCATTTCCATCCATACGTTCTTGCTATGAATTAAATGTGATTGCAATTTTTGTTTTAAAATATTTCTTTTTTTTTTATTATTACAAAGAAATGTTAAAATCAAAACCACTTCAAAGAATAAGGATATAAATATTAATTAAAATACATGCTCACTTTCATAGATAAATTAACAAAAACTAAATGAGTTGGTATTTTTAATGTAACTTATTAGTGAAGTAAGTATTAATTGGAACAGTGGTTTTATTTAATGAGTGTTTAAGTTTTTTTATAATGTCAATTAGTCGTAACTAATTTGATAAAATATAAATAAATTTTTTCCCAATTCAAAATACTATTGAAAAAAAATTAATTTAAATTGACATTAATGGGTAATATGGTATTTGACTAAATGTAAAAAAACAAAAATATATTGAAATGATAAAAATATCCTTAAAAAGCAAAAAAATAAAATAAAAATTAGTTTCATGAGGTTTTTTTAATCTTTCTGAGGTAATTTTTTCGTTATTATCATGTTAATTTAAGAAACAATTTGATATTTAAATAAATATAAAAAATAAAACAAAAATATAGGGGCATGCACACTCTTTAATAGGCGAGAGGAGCCTGCTCCTTTCAAATAATACATGTGAAATCTCTCAATTTTAAAAAATAATATTTTTGCATTGGTATAGCACATGTTGGTAATAACTGTCCGGTTTATTTTTAATGGGCATTTAAAAAATATATATTATAGTATGACTTTCTTTATTATCGATATTTTAAATTTAGTTCTTATTTTTTTAATTTTTAATTTTTGTTCTTGATATTTTTGTAAAAGTTTTATATATTTTCAATTATATCCCTCAATCTTAATTTGCCATATATTATGTTTTGCAATTTCATCCTCTTTTTTTTGTCTTTTTGCTGAATTGATTTTTCTTCTTGATCTCATTCTTCAATTAAAAAATTATTTTTTGTTATTAATTTCAAGTTTGATCCTTATTCTTTTATTTTTTTATCATTTTTTAAATTAATTCTTTATTTTAATTTCACCATTCAATAAAAAAAAAACTCATTTTGTATTTTAATTTTGATCATATCTTTTTTTGTTGTGGATCCTTTTATGTATTTGAAAACTTATTTCCAAGTTGATCCATTAATATATAATTAGGCTGGGATTCAAACTTTGTTATTTTTTCAGATAGGGTGCTTTCGGTCTAATATCTTGAGTCATGAATTTAAAAAATTAACCTGAATTAACATTGTTTTTTATTTTTTTATGGTGATAAAGGTTTCCTATAAAATGTATGAAGAAGGAGACCAAGTTTCATTTTGATTTTTTTATTTAGTTTATTTTTTTTGGTTGAATTTGAGGTTTTTAAAAGGAGGTAGGTGGTTAGGGAGTTTTTTGATGTTTATTAGTTGTATTTTAGGTGAAAATGGATTGAAAAATTATTTTTAAATCCAAAAATTCTCATCCTTGATTTCCTAACAATCATGGTTATGGTCAGATTCTTGAAACAATGTATCGTGTGTATTTTTTATTTTGCCTGTTTTTTTTTAAAAAAATTGCCCTTTTTAAAAAAAAATATGACATATACATATGGGCATGTCCTAGGCCATTACACTCGAGCTCTCTGAAAGATCGAGGCATATTGGGTTAAGTTTTTTTTTTCTTTGATTTTTTTTTATAATTTTATTCTTCAATATTGTCTAGGTAAGTTGGGTTTTTATTATTTATTATTTAATTTTATCTTTTAAAATTTGATTAGTTTTTAAATATTTTTCATGATTTGTTTTGTTTTGCTTGTTATGGGGTTATCATGATCTAAAATAAATATTATGATATTTGATCTATACATAATATTGCAGCATTTAATTTTTTTTATCATATAACAAAGTGAAAAATAATTAAAAAAGTTATTGAATTTAATAGAATTCATTATTCAAATCATGAATTTGATAAGTCAAAGTAACAAAGTTTTTATATTTGACAAAAAAAAAATGTCATCTTGAAAGATTTTTCTAAAAATAAATAATATTTTTATTAATAATTTAAGGTTGTTTTTTTATTAAATGAGTTGATTAAGTAATATCTAAACCATTCATATATAATTTAATTTTAAACTCAAATCAGATAAAAAAAAATGGAGTTAAGAATTTTAAAGTTTGAGTTGCGGGTAGATTTAATATCAATTTCAAAAAAACTCTTCCACTGCCTAATCTTTTTGACATTTAATTTTTTTATCTTCCCCGTGGTAGAGTGCAAAATGCTAGCCAGGGACTCAGAAATTGAATTATACTGAGAAGTTGTCAAAAAAAGCAGAAGAAATAGAATTATTGTGGGCTTGTTCATTGTATGTTCAAAGTGAGCTGACCCAATAGAGGCCCATTTTTATTTATTTTAGCCTGACAACTATATAATTAGCCCAAAGTATCACGAGTTAAGAGCTGGCCATCAATGGCTGAAGTAGAAAAAGCGGGCAGAATTGCGAAGAGGAGAAAGATGGGAGATAGAAAAGCAGCAGAAAAGTGGCCTCTCATTAAACCCAAAAAGAATCTCCAAATTACTCGTCTCAAAGACACCGATCTATTTACTGTAAGTCTTCGCTTTTTCATCTGGACAAATTTCTCATATTTACGGTCAAGTTTTAGCAATTGCAAATTTACAATCATGCCCACTTTGGTTTTTGAAGTGTTTGAATGAGTTCTTGTTCAAGGTTATGTTCCTTGAGTATTTTTTTTGACATGGGTCTTGTAGTTGTGGTAGGGAATTGAGTATAAAAGGGTGAAATTGAAATAGATATGAATATGAGGGGGCTTAGATAAAGTTTAAATCTTTGAGTTTTGACAGTGTTGAATTGTTTAAACAGGAATCTGGTTTGAGAATTGAGAACTTTTCTTCATTTTGTGAGATGAGTTGTGTGGGATTTAAGATTGTTGAATGATTTTGTTGAATGACTATGTGGTTAATAATACTAGTAGTTTGGACCTGTTTTCATGGAATGTTTTAGAGCTTAGATATGATGTTAGTTTGATAAGCTGAGGTCAAAGAATTTTAAAATGTATCCATAGTTTCCTAGAGAGGTTTTTATGGAATGTTTTAGAGCTTAGATATGATGTTAGTTTGATAAGCTGAGGTCATAGAATTTTATATTGTATCCATAGTTTTATAGAGAGGGAAGGTCTCCCACTCGGTTGCAGGGTGTTATGCAATCAAAAGTAATATATATGGGGTATCTAGATGATCAAGTTTGATGTGAATTGAGATTACGAGGTAAGAGTCTGTCATGCGAATGTGTTATGTAATGAAATGTTCTTAAAAAGAGGAAAAAACCATAAGCAAATGCAGTCTCTGGCTGAAGAAAATGGCAGGACTAAAGACATGCAGTGTGTCCTAAAAATAACAACTCTATCTTCAGCTGTCTGAAGTGAGGAAATTTTTGAATTTCTGATAGTGGAAATTGTGACCTTAATACTCTTTTTTCTTCATCTTTAGTTAGACATGAAGGGTAGTACTATATAACAACAAAACAAGAAAGACTGATTCCCATTTCAGCTAGGCTGACCATATGCAAGTGCTTGTAGGAGTGGTTTTTTCTTTTGCTGCTTTTCTTTTTCAATTTTATGATTGAAATAGTTTTAATTTGTGTGATATGTTCAGGTGCAAGATTTCTTCTCTTCTGCCGAAGTAAAGGCATTTGTTAAAGCTGCAGAATCTATTGGTTTTGCTCACCAAGGGAGTCTGGGTCCAACACATGGTGAAGCTTATAGAGATAATGATAGACTTTCTGTCAATGATCCTGTTCTTGCAAATGCGGTGTGGGAGTCAGGACTAAGCAAATTGTTTTCTGACATTAAAATTCGGGGGAAGGTTGCTGTTGGCTTGAATCCAAATATCAGATTCTACAGGTTTGTCGAATTTTATTGCCCTACTTTTTTTCTCAATTTTTATACAGATTATTATTATTATAATTATTAGATCAGGTACATAATAATTGAAAAAAATTTATTAAAATTAATATGAAAATTTCTAGTAGTATTTAAAAACCATGTCAAAACTGTAGAGTAAGTGAACATTGTAAATTTTTTTATCTATGTAAAAAAAAACCAAAGAAAAAAACAGGAAAAAAGTGAAAAAAAGAAAAGAAATAGCAGGGCAGGTCCAGCGCCCAGCGCAGCCCACCCTTAAAAGGTCAGCCATGTAAGGGCTTGAGGCCAAGCCCTTGTGCCTGGCCTTTCACTATTTTTATTAAGCCCCATATTGTTTTGGAAAAAAAAAAATGTGACAGATGACAGATCATCTGTCACACTAGTGAAAATAATTCCATTTCAACTCTCAAACCTGTGACCCGTGACCTCTGGCCTCCACGCTTGCCAATCGACAAACCTAAGGCATGGATTTATTATCAAACGATTAAGAAAATATATTAAGGTGCTTTATTGTTCATTTGAATAGTGAAGCACCATGAAAAATTCCAGTTCTTTTAGTGAATTTAAGTAATTGTGCATAACTAGCTATTTTATAAAACATCTGCGAGCTATGAATTTGTATATGGAAGTATTACTCTAGGTGTGAGACTTGTCAATGTGTTGCAAGCAATCCATAAAACTGTAATAACTTAATTATCTTAGGAAGATCCGGCTAGTTTAGAATTAAAGATTAGTGGAGTTGAGTTGCTGTTCAGTTGAGTTTTAGCATGGAAACATCTGTATCACCTGCATGCTTTTACTGTACTGTCATTTGCTTTATTATAAGAAGTAAAGACCAGGTCGTTGTGCCTCCTGTATAGTTTGGGATTTCATGCTTAATTGGAATTCAACGGGTTTTCTACCTTTTCAGGTACAAGGTTGGTCAGCGCTTTGGACGACATATTGATGAAAGTGTTAATCTGGGTGATGGGAAGCGCACTCATTATACTCTTTTAATATATTTAAGTGGTGCAACTAAAGCAAAAACTAAAACTGATCCGAACAGCCAGAAGGATTCTTCCTCAGAGCCTCTAGTTGGAGGAGAGACTGTCTTCTATGGACCAAGGAATAGTGTCGTGGTAGATGTAAATCCCTTCTATTTTACATTTCAAAATCTGTTTTTTATTTTTTCCCTTCCTTTCATTTGTATTTCCTCCGTGTTCAAAAATCTTTTTTGTTTTTCTTACCCTTATGGATGAGTTTAAGTATCCAATCCAATGCATCTTGTGATACCCATCTGAACTCTGTAGGTGGCTCCTGTTGAAGGGATGGCTCTCCTACATATTCATGGGGACAAGTGCATGCTGCATGAAGCTCGGAACGTTACTAAGGGTGTGAAATACATTTTTCGTTCTGATGTATGTTTTGCTTGAAGCTCTATGATCATTTTTATATCAAGCAAGCTCTGTAAGCTTTTCATTTAGGTTCCTCCAGTTATGCTCTCTTATATTTTCCATGTGCTAAAATGGAACCCGAACTTCTCCTTGTAATTTTTTATTATTCCTGGGTTCTTCCTGGGATTATATTTAAAATTTTGGCATATCTTGTTGTAATTTATTATCCTTCTCAGACGAACCCAATTTTTGTATTGTGGAGGCAACTCAACATGCAAAATGAGCCAGACTTGGTGTACCTCTTGTAATGCCAAGATCATCTATCTAAGAGATCTGGATTCCATTGTTCTTTCTGTATGCTGCTGATTAACAAAGGTGTAGTAGAATGCAGTTTGGTCTGTTGCTCGCCTTTTTTCTGCAGGGCATTCTGTTGCCGATTTGTTGATGCTGGAATGTGATTTGACAGAGTGACGGTTGCCTTGCTAAAACCGGAAATTTGAAGCATTGCCTGAACTACAGTGATAGACGTTAACAGCATGTTTGCTGGATTTCCTCTGCAAATCAAGGGAAGTGAGGTTCTTTTAAGCTCAAACTTATGGATGAAGGTCACGCCAGTTGCGCCAATCTCAAAATCCCATATATGATCTGTTATAAAGTAATTGTGTTTTCCCTTTTCTTCTGCAGAACATGATAGCTAAAATTTCTCCTGAACAATTCCTTTAAACAAGAAAATGAGTGAAAGAATACCATCACCGTGCAACACATTTCATCGCTTAGGAAACTTACATTCAAACATTAATTTATCACAATAAACATGCAAGCTTTATTCAGAGAGATCCATAGAGTTCCTGGTTCAAACCAGTTTAGTACTTTAACATTTCAAGTTACCTGTGGATCTCATCTGGTACAGTAGCTGGGAGTAGTTCTTGGGACTGATCAGAGAAAGAGAAAAGGGAAAAGGTACAGATACGTCAATGGACACGGGCATTATAACTCCCACTGACCCTTCCACCAAGGCAATTGTGGTAGGAACAATCGCACATGAACACTCCTCCTTCGGTTATGTAAGAGGCTACAGTTCCAGGAAAGCACCAAGCTGCAAGTTCAAGATCAATCCCAGCAGTATGGTTTGCAGCATCTCCAGAATGGACCAACGGGGAGGAGGATTTTCCGTTGAGGTTGAAAACATTGAGCGAATTTCCCTTGAACTTTCCTGGCGATTACATCTTCTTGATTCGGAGACGGCCAATCACCCCTAGTGAATTAGATTATTAACATGAAATTTTGGTTCTTGCAAGAACATAAATTAGCTTCGTAGAAGTAAAATTTTCATGAATCCTGTAGTTACAGTGTGAAGTTGCAGTTTAAGGCAAATTCAACCGACCCCAACTGGATATGATCACATGGAATGCTGTAAAAGCCGTTGTTCGTTTAAGGGCAAATCTTATTTTTGTTAATCTAATTGAAGCTTAAAATGCTCTGTTTGTTCTGGAATTACTCAGCAACCAAATAGAGATCAAGCATGAAACCCATCAAATTTGCCAGGCATCCCTACCTTTGATTAAACTAGTTATATGGAACCTTAAACAAGCCTACCTCATGTTATATCTCAAAAATCAGAAGCTCAAAACATGAAATCGCATGAAATTAGTCTACTGAATCACATAAACTTCAAAGTGAATGAAAATAATTGGATATGCTCATCACAAAGTAACAAGTAAAAAAATCTTCTTCTCCCTCCCCCTTCTGTAACTTTTGTCCACAGGATGTCACGGTTTTTTTTTTTTTTTGTCTAAACTGTAAAAATATTAGGTTCCATGCAGAAGCCTGAGAAGGATGTTTGGCAGCTCACAAAAATTTCTCCAACCCATACACTAGATTCTGCCATGATAACAAAGACATGTATTAATGTCTGAACTTTGAAAAGGACTGAAGCAAAAAAACTAAGTTATAACAATGGCGTTTGCAGAACCATTCAGCCAAATTGTTGTCTATGCGGATCAAGTATGTGTCATAATTTCTCGAAAGAAAGGGATGAATGCTTTTGGAATCGGTTTACCTTAAGTCGGATGACCTTTCTGATAGCCAAGAGCAGGCCAGGCATGAGGGATTGCACATCAGTGATATCATGTTTAATAGAGTAAACCTGAGGCCATCAGCAACAATGGTTGGATTGGTCCTTTACTGGTAACAGAAAATGGGAATAGTGAAGCAGAAAGCATACCTCTCCTGGGCCAGAGAAGTAAACAGTTGTACTAGAGGGAAGCCCTGGTAGGACCATGCTATGTACCCTAACACCATCCTCTCCTATAACTTGGCCTCTTGCCTTGCAGGATGAAAATTATACGGCGTGTCATTTCATCAATTCTTCAAACTATAAAGGTTTAAGTTTTTTAAACCTTCTTGATTGATCTCCATCATGGTTATTAAGCAAGAAAGAAAACCTTACCACAACATCTGTAGATATATCTTCTCTGTTGTAAATCTGACCCAGATTAGAGAGGTTCTTTGAAATCTGAATAGCATCCATTGACGGAAAATCCTGTGTACCAAAGACATTAAAAAAACATTGCTTGATTGAATTACTCTTCTTAAAATTTTTCCTATCACTTACTATTGGATTTGCTTTTGATTCAACAATTTCTGCGTTGTTGTAATGAAAGGACGCTGTAATGGCAGCTTGCTGAAGGAGTATAGAACCAATGGACAGAGTTGGTGCAATCAGACAACCCTGCAGTCATTTTCGCTGTATGAAATAATCTCAACAAAAAATTTCAGATAACATGCTGCTCTAAGATGGATTGCCGAAGCTTCTGTAAGTCCTAGGAATCACCAAATCTGAACTGTAATTATATGTATCTAGCTCACCCTGTGCTCACCATGCTGGCTTTGTCACAGAATGCAGATAATGCTCCAACCGTGTCGGGTTTAATCCGAGGAACGTACACCACACTTCTCATGCCAAATGCTGTTGCCTAATGAGAATCACCAAATTGGAAAAAAAGCCTATGGTTAGTAGTAATTGATGATGAAAATGTAAAAATAAATTTCAAGATGGAAAGCAAATGAACCTGCTTCACATTGTCATAAACTGTGGAAGGATCAGTAAAATCAACTACTACTCCTGTTTCTTTTGACTGCATGCCAAGATATCAGAAATTGCTCAATCGATGAGCTTTTTTGGTTGGAAGAGGAGGCTAATTAATTAGTTTAATCATAGAATTACCTGAGATATGGAACCTAATACCATAGTAAGGTCATTTATTATTGGTATTTCAAGAGGCTCTTCCATGTCACAAAGCTACTTTGGCCAAGAAAAGAAAGGATTAATGGTTGAGCAAGGGACATACAAACATGATTCAAAAGGAGAAAAGGAGTTGGAAACCTTTCCAATATCTTCTCCGACAAAATGGGAATCTACAGCACCTGCCACCTCCATTCCTCGTGCCTTTGTTACTGCAATTACTGCTGCCCTTCCTATTTCCTTTGCTGCTCCATTTATAACTACCTAGAATTACCCACCAGAGAGACAGAGAAAGTATTTTACTTGTTTTTCCACTTTAAGTTCAAAAGGAGGGTGATTAAATTGTTACCTTAATATTACTCTGAGAAGGTTGCATTGAGCAGGAGATTAACGGCCTGGTTATCACATTCTTAGAAACTTTATGAACTGTGAAATGAAAATGGCAGCTTAGGGCTGCCATGGTGATTCCAAGCTCTAGTCCTCTGTCTCAGCTGATTTTGTTCTATGCTCCATGTTGATAAGCCTATTCGCGCGCCACACTTTTTTTCCTTAGATAATGCTTGTGTCATTTGATGGGGCTTATTTGGACCGTTTTCTATGATGGGGACTTTTGCATGTCAGCATATGCTGCTACAGGGCTCATGAGAGGCAAAGCTATTCTGGCATTTCGTTTCCCTTCAATATCAACAACAAAGTGGTGACAATTCTCCAACATTAGTCTTGAGTTTTTGTTTTTCCTTTTTTTTTTAAAAAATAATCAGATTCTGCAAATAGTTTTATTTAGTGGTGCTCAAAGAACGATGCTTCAATTATTGGATGCAATGACATCATAATGAAAGAATGATCCTCGACTGCTAATAAATTGTTCTAGAGGAGAATAAATAAATGACTAGGAGTGATGCCAAGACTGGCTTCGTTATTAGTGGGCTTGACTTGCTTCAAATGTCAATGATGGAGCCTAACGAGGCATAGCTGTTCATCCAGCTTGGAACATGGCTTGTTTCATCGATTCATAGGGTCAAGAGACCAAGAAGAAGTCTGCAGATCATAAGGCTCGTTGAATATACTGGTATAGTGATGAGATGGGGGGCCACGTGTATGGTGATCAGATAGAGCTAATGATAACCCACTGACATCAAATCCAACTATTTAGAGTAGAAAGTAGAGGAACCGATCCCACCTCCAATGATAACGCCATATCCGACATGACTTGATACCACCATAATTATTTTTTTTTATTTTATTATTTCTAGAATATGATCACTAACTAAATATCATTAAATTATAAATTGCCATCTCAAAACAAACACACAAAAAATATATAACACTATATATAACGTTGTATATAATCATTTTCAATATATAACAACTTGATTTTGATAAAAGTAATTTCTAACAAAAAAAGGTTTTAATCTAAAATGAAGTATCAAATTGATTTTGAGATAAATATATTATCTGCTTTTTTAATTTATAAAATTTAATTTTTTAAGGATTAGTAATTTTTATATTATTATTTAAAATTTAATTTCTAATAGTAGACAATGATTTGACTGCGCCTTAATACTTTGAAAAATAAATATAGCTGGCAATATGTTACTTATATCATCTAGATTTCAATAATTGAGAGGTTATCTATTTCAAACTAAAAAAAATTATTTTTAATTATATTTTAATCTACAAAATAACTTTAAACAACTTATTAGCCATTGACAATTTAAAAATTGATTCTAAAACTAGCAATCAATCCAAAATATTTTTTTAAAATTTAAATTTATTATTTTAAACAAGTTTAAAATAGTGGAGGAAACACTTTGCATAAACTTTTTTAATAAAAAAAATTCATTAACACTAAAACTACCAGTTTTTGGGGATATAATCAATTTCAATTAAGATATTTTTTTTATTATTTTAATTTGATCATTCTCTCTCTCTCTCTCAAACCAGAAACTTAAAAATTAAAAAAAAATAAAGTTTGAAATTAAAATTGAATTTTATAAATTGTTAGGGACTGCAAATTTATAGTTTGAAAAGTTAGAGATCAAAGTGTATGTTTAGCTCCAAATTTAAAAAAATCATATTTTTTTTGTTGTTTTTTTATGAGGATAATCATTTTCGGTTTGATTCAGTTTTTATCAAAAAAACCAAACCAAAAATTAAAAAAATCAAAATCAAACCGAAACCGGTTCAAACTGAATAGTTTTGGTTCGATTCAGTTTTTTAGGAAAAAAACCAGTTCAAACCGGTTTGACTTGTTTTTTATGTTTTTGGCTTGACTTTTTTTCCGATTTGGGTATGGTTCATTTTAGTTCGGTTTTTTTGGTTTCAGATTTATAAAACTGAAATCGAACTAAACTAAACCGGTTAATTTTTTCAAAATCTTAATTGGTTTAATCGATTTTTTTTATGATTTGATTTTTTTTTTATTATTTCTCCAATTTTCTCAATTTAATTAGTTTTTTAGTTCTTGTACTCATCCCAATTTTTTTTTCATCTTAGTTCCCATCTTTAAATCTTGTCATTTCTTAATAAATATACTATAATTGACCATTAATTGGGGTCTTTAAAGATACAATAAAAAAGACAAATTATTGTGCGTGGAGAACACTATTTTCATCATGCCTTTGCCTTTTTAAAGTATTTCTTAACTATGACAGGTTTGCAACAGGAATTTCCAATGACCATTGAAGGTTGAATGCTAAACCAACGCTTATACGTTGAACATTAATCATTCAAGATATTCTCGTATCGATTTTTCTTTGTTTTTTTTTTTCAATATATACACAAGATTAGGTTTAATTTTGAGTTACTTGATATCATTAGCCCAACCTCAATAACCTTACTCTTAAATCAATTTCATTACATTGAGATCGTTTCATATGTTGTTATATATAAGATTGCTTAATTGATCAGAAATTAAGTTGCCAATAACATCTCATAGTACAATATTTTACATGAGTTTTGAGGTTCGGCTGTCGGTTCACCTATCAGTTTCTTCAAATTTCTTACGATCTGCTTATTTTGCCAGCCCTTTCTTTTCTTTCTTAAATGGGTGGTTGGATTTTCGTTTTCCAAATTAATTAAAATTTGGCTAATGAATCATCTAGCTAATACAAGGACCTCTTACCACCCTCTGATGGAGGTTTTTTGACTAATATATTTAGTCCATTCATAATCAAATGGTAGTGTGAAAATGATATTGGTATTGCAACAGGGAAGAAACAAGAAGAGATCGTAAAAACTTTGAAATTTTGGCAATGTAAGGAGACCCAGCATCCACTGACTGGACCCGAACATATATGTCTATGGACAAATGGGAAGCCATTTTCAAAGTAGGCACATTTTTTGACTTCCAAGACAATGCTTTGTATGTTGCTTGTTAGAGATGGTGCGCGCATGTGATTCTACATGTATGAAACAAGTAAGAAACAAAAAACAAGCATATATGGTGCACTACAATTTTCAATGTCCTTCCCAAGCTTTGAAAAAAAAACAAAATCTTGTATTTTAAGCAAGGATTGGATGATGTTCTAGTAGATAGAGAAGAAAAAAAAATGGAAAAGTTAAAAAGACTGTGGGAAACAATGAATTGATATTTTAGTACTTGTTTATTTAGGAGGAGTAGAAAATTGAGAATTTGAGGACTGATTTAGTTATGGTGTACGAAACCTAATCTGAAATTGTTCCAATAGATAAAAGTAGAAATTAAAAAATTTTAAAAATTATTTTTTCCTTTTATAAATAAAATGAATTGTAAAAGAAATGTAATTACTAATTAGAGATAAGCAACACGCAAGCACAAAAAAAAAAATTACCTTTCTTGTCACAAGTATTTCAATCTGAATTTATAAGGAAAAAGCTTTTTAATTTGTATTAGTTGAAATTAAAATTAAATTTATAGTTTAAAAACCTCAAAATATCACCTATTTATCATTTCAACTTTTGAATAAAGTACCTATAGCCTATAGCTAATTGATTGCTAAAAAATAAGGTTAATTTGCATGTTAACACATAATTTGTCCCTTTGTGTGTATAAATTATCTATCGTTGATGGTAAATTGATATCTTCCAATAAGTATTTAACAGTCATTTTAAGGAGAAAATCAAAGAATCTAGTTCATTAAAGTCCCCGAGATAAAATAGCTTATTATACAAATGACAACAACGTTAGCCAGCCACTTCAAGAGAATGTTATCCCCGAATATTTAAAATTTGATTTATCTATGGTATCAATACTTGTTAAATATGATAATAATTTTTAAATATTTTAAGTTATATATAATTTGAAATTTATAATTTTAATACATATCAACTCCTTCACGTCTCAAATGTTTAAAATTAATCCAAAAACAAAACAGATATAGAGAGAGAAAGCAAGGAAGATTTACCTTATTTAAGCTAGATTAATCCAAAAACAAAACAAAGAGAGAACAGGGAATATTTATCTTATTTCAGCTAGATTAATCCAAAAACCAAAAAGAGAGAGCAAGGAATATTTGTCATATTTAAGCTTATATTGATGACAATTTATATCGCTAACAATTTCCATAGGAATTAAACATGAAAAATCCAATAAAAAGACAAATAGATTTTAAAAGAAAATGCATGAAGATAAATAATCAGAAAAAAAGAAATTTATCAAGATTATTAGCAGAAAAGATGCTACTAATTGATTTTGAGTGAGGTACGGTGTTTAGCATCATAAATTAAATATTTAAAATAGATTTAAATCCTCTCATATATATATATATATATAGACACATATGTATATATGTATGTATAACATGACATATTATACTCCTTCATGTGCTATGCATGTCATTGAGAAAGACATTATCTTATTATATTGACGATATTCTAAATTCTAAAATGTATAAATAAAAAGGTTATTTAGTATTTGAAACAATGGTTAATTAATGTATTAAAGTTTATAAATTTCTTCTCAATCTAAAGAACTCAAGGTAACTATGAAAATCTTGAATGCTTATAAAAAACCTCAATCGGGGGAATTTAAAGGCCCTATAATAAGAAAATTAACATCTTTATGAGAAAAATATTAAATGATTTAAAGTCATAAATAACTTTAAAGAGCCTTAAACTCCAAGGACAAAGATATTTGTTATTGAATTTTAAGTTTGTTAATACTCTGAAGTCTTTGTATATTTGTTTTAGAAAGAGGAGAGCTTGTATATCTTTTACCTAAATGGTTCAGATGACATTTATATCCTTCGAACCTTGTTGTTTTTATTAAAAAAAAGTCAAAAAAATCCTTTACTTTCAATGACATTAATAAGAGGCAAAAAACTCTTACATATCATTAACGAGTCAACAAGTATGAGGATTTCTTAAGAGACCCTGTACACATTTATAAGCACAGAGAAATCATTATCTTAATGTGTATAATTATTTCAAATGGAAAGATATAACGATTTATCAAGTTTTTAACATTTATATTGTAGAGAATCATGTGGAATCAGGCATAAAATTTTAGAATCGGTAATGTCACACCGACTTGATTGTCCACCAATTTTAGGCACCTTGGATCTAACATGTATGCCAAACTCATGTTACTTTGGACTTGGCAAACTGCAAAGTCCATGCACTTTGAACTTGGCTGAGTGCATGAACTTTACAGTTTACCAAGTATATACACTATAGGTCTGGCATATTTATCATATCTATGTTACTTTAGATTTGGCAGGCTGTTAAGTCCAGTCATTGTGGACTTGGTTGTTAGCCAAGTCTAGACACGTTGAGTCTAGCAAACATGTCAGACACATGTTATTTTGGACTTGCCTAACTATCAAGTGTAGGCACGATGGACCTAACTGTTTGCCAACTCCAAATATCTCGAGTTTAGCATATTTGCCAGACTCACATTGTTCTAGACATAGTTGACGACCATATCTAATTATCTTGGACTTGGCTAATTGTCGATTCTATATGCTTTGGTAGGGGAGAGCATTTTTAGTTCGGTCTGGTTTTCATCTAAAAAATAACTAAATTATTTTAAAAAACTAAAACAGAAACAAAACTAGTTCAAACCTACCAGTTTTGGTTTGGTTTGGTTTGGTTCAGTTAATTGAAAGGAAGACAAAAAAAAATCAGTTTAATTTTTTTGGTTTTTTTTTTTACTTTTGATGGGGTCATTTCAAAGGCTTGTAATTGGTAGACAAAACCTTTATTCATTGTTTAACTTTCCTTTACTAGAATTCATCTCAAATGAGAAGAGAAATATCTTTTAATTTGCACATAGTGGTTTTCTCAAACCAATCAAACTCTAATCAAAATTCAAAATAAAATTAGACAACAAATAACATGGAAAATGACGAAGACCTTGAAAACAATGGGCTTAGACCAAGAAAACAATACCACTAATAAAACTAAAGAAATATAATCTGCAAGAGTCCATTGAAATTGAAATAAAACGCATCAATTGTCTCTATCCCAGCACCAATAAAAACATAAAAAAAGGAAAGATGCTGTTATTTTAGTATTATAAAAAAAAAAGAAGGAAAGATGCTGTTATTTTAGTATTATTGTTAACTAAACTATATGCCTTTAACATTTTATTGCTTGAATTTTCTCACAAATCATGTGAGAAGAAACTATAGAGAAAAAAACCAATTATTGAGGCGTGTAAACATGGATATTAAAACTGTATCTGGTTCTCTTGAATAGCTCACCTGAAAAGTTTAACAAAATAGGTTAATATAAACTGATAAAAACTAAAAAGAAGAAGAAAAAACAATTTAGAAAAGAGAATAGGTGCATCAAATTTCTCATTCAACTTAGAAAGACAAAGAACTTGAAGGAACGACTACTAGTTTTGATTTAGAGATAAAAAGATTGAGAGATGAAGATTTGATCAAGAGATTGAATAAGAGGGAGTGGGGGGGAGACGCGACAGCTGGGTTTGCTAGGATTAGAAGAAAAAACTAAAATACAAATCTGTACATGAGAGAGATGAAGATTTGATTGATGAACAAGAGGGAAGGCGCATTGCCTGAGTTTGCTAGGGTTTGAAGAAGAAACTAAAAAATAAATCTATTAATGAAAAAGATGAAGATTTGATTGAGAGATTGAACAAGATAGAAAGGGGTGGCGGCTGGGTTTGCTATTGCTAGGGTTAGAAGAAGAAACTAAAAAGTAGATTTATAGATAAGAGAGAATAGAGATAAATATTTGATTGATATATTAAACAAGAGGGAGTGAGGGGGGAGGTAGGGCTGGGTTTGCTAGGTTAGAAAAGGAGACTAAAAAATAGATATGTAAATGGGTTTGGAAACTATTTATAATACTGGTTTTTTTTATTTTTATTCAAATTAGTTCAGTTCGGTTTATTCAGTTTCAGCCCTTTAAAACTGAACCGAATTGTTTTTTAATTTTTCTAATCAGTTTTTTTTCATGGTTAGATTTTTTCGGTTATCTTGGTTCAATCTGTTTTTTGGTTTTTTTTGCTCACTTCTATACCTTGGACTTGACTAACTATCAAGTTCAGATATCTTTAGTTTTACATACTTGTCAGATCCACATTACTTTGAACTTGACTGACTGTCAAGTCCATGTATATTGAACTTTACTAACTATAAAATCCAGATATCTTGGATCTGATATATTTATCATATCCATGTTACTTTAAACCTGGTTAACTACCAAGTCCATACATTTTAGACTTGGTTATCTGCCACGTTCAGACACTTTAGGTTTGATATTTTTATCAAATTCATGTTACTTTAGACTTGGTTGACTGTCAAGTTCAAACACTCTAAACTTGATTGACCGTCATATCCAAGTACTTTGAATCTGATATATTTTTCAAACCTATATTATTTTAGACTTGGCTAAATATCAAGTTCATATACCTTATATTTGATTGATTGTTAAGTCTAAATATCTTAAATTGATATATTTATCATATCCATTTGATTTAAAAAGATATTTAAAATAAAAATCTTAATAAAAAGTTGATATTTTCTCATCTTTTATGTTTTTTTCTTTGGTTAAACTTTTATTTATAACAGTAATTAGAATAGATATTTTATACAAAATAGGTTATCAAAATCATCATCCTAATAAATATATTTTATAGATGAATTTCATAACCAATCCAACGACCAAGATTTTAGAATTCCATTTTAGAAAAATATACTTAAGGGACTAACATCACCCATGTGAGTTTTAAAGAGTTGAAATAACGTTATCTGGTAAAAGAATAATTTTCATTAATCGAACAAAATTCTCATTTAAATATGAAGAGTCCAATTTGGTGCATTGAGGAAAGAATATTGGATATGCTTTGATTGTTCCTCCTAACGCTTCTGTTGGAGATTCCAATGCAAGTGGCTGGAAGTCTTGCTGCCTAAATTAAAAGGGGAAGTGCCGGCTGAAATTATTTGGCCGGAACGTAATGTTTCTAACCACATTTTGTCACCATTTTTATTTTTGTAGTGTAAAGTACAGAAAAGTGTCCCCGTTACATTATCACATGCTGCTTAATTTTGACCATATAGTCCCACAGAAAATTCCATGAAACCAGAAGCAAGCAAAAGCATTTCCCAATAACCCTATTTTTATATGCCAATTGGTCGGCATCCTGTCCCTAATCAAACATGCCTTATAACCCAATTGTTCGAAACCCTAAAATTACACAATGATGTTAATTAATCTCACTAATTTCATCATTACGCCTTTATACTAATTAAAGAGGCTTTTGTTATTGAAAAGATAGCACATAAGACATTTTATAATCCCATTATTGCTAGTTAAGGCGAGCTAGCTAGCGCCTCAAAAAGGAAATAAAATACGAGAAAAAATAATCGTACTTTATAGTCTATGCATTGCATGCATGTACAATGGCGCATATATTATTGTCCATCATCTTCTTTTTTTTTCGTCAACTGACATAGAAGATGTTTTTATGTTGGTTTTTCATCATCTTCTTCTTCTTTTTTTTTGTCAATTGACATAGAAGATGTTTTTATGTTGGTTTATACATTAATTGGGATTTTTTTATTTTGTATTAATTTTATGGGAGTGTTTTTTACGTTGACTTGCTATATTTAGAAAAAATAATTTTTTGAAATATAATTTCATAGTTTGGATTTAAGAAATTAATGAATTCGATCATTATTTATATTTTATGTTATTCTCAAAGTGATGATCGAAATCATAAATAAGTTTATTAATTTGAATATAAAAAGAAATCTCTTAAATACATATGAATAACCTATTCAATCCATAACTAGAGAAAAGTATAATCTTAACATAGAAAAATGGTCTAAAAATCTTTAAATTTATAAAATAAATTAATTTTCCATTAAAAAAATTAACATTCAGTCTAAATCAAGTGGATAAATAATAATTATAGGTCCAAATTAAGACAAATCCAATAAATATAAAGTATAATACTCCAAACCGTCCTTCTATCCCTTCTTTGTTGTGGAGAGTTGCTGACACCAGGAGGTTACATTGTCTAAATCAAACCACGTACGCACCAAATATAAACCCGTCACACAAATCCCACGTGGGATGACTTTTTAAGCGGCTCAGAGATCGACACGTGTACATCACGACCGTGTGACTCGCTCGTGTGAAACTGTCGGTGGCAGGTAAGAGAGGGAGTAAAGTAAAAAAAAGAGTGTAGAGTAACCTAGATTTTTGGTACGGTGTTTGGTGGTTCCGATGATTGCCACGTGGGATTTACTGGAGTGTGACGTAAGCGACCGCTCTTTAGTCTTGGTTTCTACGGAGGGTACATGGTCCCGGTTGTACTTTATAGTCCTTTTTATATGCCTTAAAAAAAAACTTTTATTCTACTATTTGGAGTCGATTTTTACGAATTTTGTGATAATTTTATTTGTTTATTTATTTATGGTTTTGTTTTGTATGATCAAACTCGTTGTATGTATCTTTTGATGGTTTTTTTTAAACAAGTTATTGTTTATTAATTTTAAAAAAATCAAATTAAATTTTAATATGCAAAAACTATTACTGTAAAAATAACACCCAATGAAAAAAAGAGTTTTAATTTTGCTTTTCCTTAAATAATAACACTCTTCCCAATTTGGTATATTATTGTCAAGAGGACTACAGCGATGAAAGTTTCTTTTATTCATTAAAAGTGTATTTTATTCAATAAAATATTAAATTGATATTTTTTAAAATTTTGATATATTACTATTAAAAATAAAAAATATTTTAATATATTTTTAAATAAAAAATACATTACACTACAATATCAAACACATAACTCATTAAAAATAAGTGATAATTTAAGGGTACAATATTTCTAAAATAGTGCTTCAAGATAAATTTAATTTAAAAACAAGAAAAGATCGGAGGAAACTGTCTTAATCACTGAGATAATCTCTTAAGATTAAATAAATTTAAATCAAGTTATTGAAGTTAATTTGAAGATAAATGAATTGGTTAAAATTAATTTTATATCTTTATAAAAAAATTCCCAACCATCAATGATCGACCAACAGAATTACGAGGTTAATTATTGTAATAGTATTTTTGTAGTTACAACCATTTAACAGACAGAAACCGTTCAACCAAATTTGTTGTTATTTCATAAACCCGTAACTATTGCTAATGGTATCACTAATTAATCCATAATTAATTACTCTTAAATCCTAATCTTCCCTCTCTGTAACTGCCACACCTGTGAATTAAGCAGCGGTGAAACGTCACCGGTTTTAGAGCTAAACTCCCTACCAGACACGGAGGCTGCAAATACATATCCCACAAGTAACTGCCACGTGTCCAGTCTCTTTCTTACAACAATTGACAAGACAATGATTGGGGTACAATAATTTCCCCTAAATGCCACTAGAAGTCACACGTGTGCTTCGATGGGGAAAAACACATCAAATCTTTACCTAGACCATCATGTTTCTTAACATTACCCCTTATTTTTTCTTTTCTTTTTTTAATAATAATATGATTTTTTTTATAATACTAATATTTCCTTTTTGTCATAATTTCCCTTAATCAATTTAAATATTTAGTGTCCTGTACTACTTTGGTGCATCAAGTTTAATCTTTTTAATAAATTCATAAAAGAATTCATCATATATTTCAATTAATACATACATTTACATTTATAAAATTAATTTCTCTTGTAATTAACATTCTTTAAATTCAAATTAAAAATAATAATTCATCTATATTACTTTTCTTGAAATTTGGTAAGAGGAAATAGGATCCAAGTTTTTTGACCTTTATACAGTAAGTTTTGGCGGCTTTTTATAGTTTTATAATATAGTTTAATAATGATCTATAATACATAGATTAATATTTAATTAGAATCTTTCTCTCTATATATAAATACGCCTTCTCTGGTCACAGCAACAGCTTAGCTAGCTGTCCACTCATTTTTTTAACAAATTTCTACATTATTTTCATTTTTTTTCTTCCTTCCTTGAAATCTCTAGAGAGAAAGAAAGAAAGGAAGGAAAGAATCCCATTTCCTAGAAATTTGACTCTTCTCTTCCTTCATTTTTCATTGTTTTCTTTCAAGATTGTTGGTTCAGTGTTTCTTGAAAATCTTTGAGTTGTATATTGTTCCATTTTTCGTTGAAGAGAGATCTGGCGAGGGGTTGAATTTAGCTATAGGTTTCTTGATTTCAAGTTTGTGGTTTTAGATTCTTGATTTTTCTTGAGTTGCAAGAATTGTTTAAGATTCTTCTCTCTTTCTTGTTTTTTCTTTTGAGAGACGCCATTAGAGTAGAAGATATATGCAAGCATAGATAGTGTTTTACAAGTCTACGCGTAGTTGTTATGATTGACCTCGTGTAATGCTGGGTTTACAGCTTTCTGAAACAAGGTCTAACAAACTTTGTCTCACTTGGGTTGCTTTGGTTTCTAGCAAACGTTGTCCGGTTTTACTCTTTTCAGAGATCTAATTAGTCTCTGTCTCAAAGTTTCATAATTTCTTGTAAGGGATACAAAAAGAAGAAAGAAAAATGATGAGAATGAAGACTGCTAAAACAACAGGGCTGTCACAGATGAATGGTGGTTCAGCCGGTGGTGGGGCTGGAGGTGAGTGGGAGGTTAGACCAGGAGGAATGTTAGTCCAGAAGAGAAGCCCGGATTCTGATCGGACCTCCATCCCTCCACCGACAATTAGAGTCAAAGTTAAATATGGGTCAACGCATCATGAAATCAATATTAGCTCACAAGCTACATTCGGTAAGCTCTTTTCTCCTCTCTTTTTTGACTTGTTTAAAAAGTTCTTAATTTTTGTTCTTTATTGTTTCTGTAACAATCCAGATGGGAGTTTAGGTT
The DNA here is from genome assembly GCF_000495115.2 of Populus euphratica. NCBI lineage: Eukaryota > Viridiplantae > Streptophyta > Magnoliopsida > Malpighiales > Salicaceae > Populus > Populus euphratica. Next base: position 283,297 of record NW_011499946.1, on the reverse strand, counting down.
TTGTAACAGTAGTTGCTGTTCAAAATTTAGATGTCCATAGTAGTTAGCGAGAATGATTGAATGATGATTTTGAAATTTTTTTCCTTTTTTTTTTCCTGGGTTGTCCTGTGGTGCAGGGGAGTTGAAGAAAATGTTGTCAGGGCCAACAGGATTGCATCACCAAGATCAGAAACTGATTTACAAAGATAAAGAGAGGGATTCAAAGGCATTTCTTGATATTTCTGGAGTTAAGGACAAGTCGAAAATGTTGCTAGTTGAGGACCCGATTAGTCAGGAGAAAAGGTTTCTTGAGATGAGAAAAAATGCCAAGATGGAGAAGGCTTCAAAATCCATATCAGAAATCAGCTTCGAAGTTGACCGGCTAGCGGGCCAGGTATTCTATGCAATTAGGCCTTATGTAACTTGATCATAGAATGTTGTAGTTCTTGTTTAGTGGATATTGATCTTTTGACCGCAAATTGTTTAGGTTTCAGCTCTTGAATCAGTAATTACTAAAGGCGGTAAAGTAGCAGAGAAAACTGTGCTTAATTTGATTGAGTTATTGATGAATCAATTGCTGAAACTAGATGGAATTATAGTCGATGGTGATGTCAAATTACAAAGGAAAATGCAGGTAATTAGCTTTGATTTTGAATTCAGTAATTGATTACTGCATAAAACATATTTATTTATTTTTCACGGTGCTGAACTTATTAATTTCCTGATGTTTTAATGAAGGTTAAAAGAGTGCAAAGGTATGTTGAGACTCTTGATATGTTGAAGATCAAGAATTCCATGGCTAATGAAAATGGAGAACAGATTAAGAATCCCATGCCTAATGGCAACGGAAACCATGCACCAATGCAGCAGCAACACCACAAACATTCAAATGGACAAAAACTAGCCCCAATTCAAGAGCGGCAACCAAGGTATACCAATGGACACTCACTAATACCAATTGAAGAAGAACAACCGCGGCACTCTTTCGATAATTCACCGATCCACCAACAAGAGCAGCCACCAAGACATTCAGCATCAGGAGCAGTTGTCGTAACCACGCAATGGGAAACATTCGATTCCACGCCAGCGCTAGTTCCAGTTCCCTCAACATCTACATCCACCCCAGCCACCAATAATCCAGCTGATCATCAGCCCAAGTTCCCTTGGGATTTCTTCAACTGAACGCCAAGACACGTAGTAGTTATTTTCTCTTTGTGTGTGGATGTGTTTTGGATTTATCTCCAGTTGGTTTGTTATCTCCTCCATTCTTTGATGTATTTAGATTTGTTTAGCAACCCCTTTAGTCTGTCTCCCATTCAGTTCAAACTGAGAATAAATGGGGTTAGCACAATAGTTGATTATTGCTATTAATCTGTTCTATCTTGTATCCCGCTGTACTCAAATTCACTTGCCATTTTGTAAGGTTCCTGGTTTTTTGACAGTGATATATTATAGATGGACGTGCGCGCGAGTGTGTGTGTGTGTCTATATATATATATATGTTAGTAAATTCTTTTCTTCAGTTCCTGGGGCATCTTTTCTCACTTCAAAGATGACTCTTGAAATTGTGTCCGCTACCTTTCCTTGCCCTGTTAGAACACTGTCACAACGACCCAATTGACAAATCCTTTCTCTCGCTGCCTCATCCAAGCTGAGATTCATTGTTTTTGGGCTGTGGTATGCTCTGAATTGAACAGTTTATAATGGTTGATTATAAATTAAGTAACCCTTTAATACCTTGCTTCCTGAAGGGGCTACAAACTGACAAAAAGTGGAGGATTTTTGGCAATCCAAGTAACTAACTAATTATACAAAGACAGGTCTTGATAAAGTATAGAAGGAAATGATAACAGAGGATTAGTTTAACCCATTTTAAACAAGAATGTGTCTTCGTGTATGGTTTGGTCTACACTTGGCACCTACTCCAAACTCAGTAACATTCCTCTTTTGGCTGCTTCTATATGATAGCTAAATGTCTATTACCTAAACCTACCGAAACCTAACATTAGGGGAGCAATGCACCAGTAGATAACATCGATAAACGCTCACCATTTTTAATTTTAAACCTAGGGTAGGAAAAGAGCTGGGTTTGGAAGAAAAAAAATTTGTCATTTTTTTTTCTTATTGATTTTATCTTTGAATTTTTCTTTTACTGATTGGTCATAATATTTTTATACTAAATAAATGAATTGAGTTATAATAAAACAACTCATGTATTATTTAATTTAAATCCGAGTTAAACAAGAATTTAAATTTAAAAATTAACCTGTTAAACTAACTTTAATAACAATGATAAATAGCTTTTTACACCTTGAATATTTTTTATTATGTTGATCTACTTATAATAATAATAATAATGTTAACAAGTAACCTATTAAAAAAAATATTTGAAATAAAGAGAATAAAACCATTCAAAACTATCAATAGAATTTGAAATTTATAGGAAAAAAAAGAAAAATAAAATAGAGAAAAGAGAGTACATTGATGTAAAAAATAAATCATTCATTTTATGATTAGAATATTTATATAAAAAAAAATCTTCACAACCTATTTTAAAAAACAAAACCGAATAAACAAAACGAGAAGTATATTCATTTATCTACAAAATTGCATTTGGACTGAACAAAGGCATATTGCTCTACTAAATTAGCAAGCATCTCTAAAGTAAAAGAGAGGAAGCACCTCAAAAGGACAAGCTAAAGCCATTCACATGACCAAAAACCACTTCTGGAATCAAAAGAAGATGTCAAAGACAGAAAAGCACCCCATTTCATTTATTTAATTACTAGGAGAATATCTCTTGGACTCACACGCCAATAATAAGCTTCTAGATTTAACTTTAATAATTAAAATCATTAAAGTGTTATAGAAAAAGATAAAAATCTAATGCAATTTCACTCCTTTTCTGATTTGACAGTTAATTTGTGCTTTTTAGTAGCACTTATATGATGGATGATATTTTTAAAAAATATTTTTTATTTAAAAATAAATTATAATATTTTTTTAATTTTTAATATTAGCAAATTAAAATCATCAAAAATCATCTATAAGATATTAATTTAATATCTTTTTAAGTAAAAAATAATTCAAGAGTACTTTAAAAATTAAAGCTAGTGCAATATTAAACATTCTTTTATTTAAAAAAAACACATAATCATGGCCTAATTTAAGAATCGAGTCCCAATTAAGGAGATGAGAAGTGCATTAATTTACTGATCAGATTAATCCTCCAGATTGAAAATGAAGTTGTTCTAAATAAGGGACATGACCCTACTAAATAAGTGAGCAAATTGAAAATGAAGTTGTAGGGACATGACCCTACTAAATAAGTGAGCATCTTAAAAGGGCATGACGAGGCCAAAAACCAGTGAAACAAAAAACGTGTATATTAAAAAGACATATCATTCGTGAAAAACGTGTTAGTATTTAGGACTTTTGAATTATTATGATATTAATTTAACAATACTTTAATATATTAAATAATAATAACAACAACAACAACAAAAATAATAACAACAACAACAACAACAACAACAACAACAAAAGTAATAATATTAACAAAAATGTTATTGTTACTGTTATTATTGTAATAATAATAACAAAAATAACAATAATAGTGATAGGGCCGGATAATATTACTTATTAATAATATTAATGATAATGATTTTAATTTTAATTTTAATTTTTTAAATTGTTATTTCTTAAAACTCTTTTATATGATTAGATTTTTTTAAAAAAAAAATTATCCTTTAATATTTATTTTTTTAAAAAAATTAAACTTTGTGATTTTTTAAGATTAGATGCATAAATTTTAATGACTTTAACACATCTTTTTTAAAAAAAATATATAATTTTTCTTATTAAGTTATTTTAATTATATAATTTAAACCCCTAACTTAATAAAATGTCACATATTAACTTAGCTATAATTAGCATTTTTATATGTTTGTTATAAAAAATTTCTTATATCTTTTATTCATTTTCAATACCTAATCATTATTTTTTATTTTAAAAAATAATCTTATCCAAAGGCAAAGCGTGGGCACGGAGAGTAGTTATGATCTAAATAAAACGGTTGCTATGTCTTCTCTATCTTATCTGTTGATTACTAAAGCATGCATCAACACTGGATGAAGCAAAAAAAAAAAAAAAATCACCTAAGAAAAGCACAAACCAGATCTTTATTAGGCGGTGCGTAGAAAATAAATTATCATATTTAATATGAAATAAAGAGATGGGGTCTTTTGGGACGCACCTTCATTTATGTTCAGTCAAATTAGCTTTAAAAGTTCAGGCATTACTTGAATATTTTTCATTAAACAAAGAATGTTTAACCTCACTGCATAATACCATAACCAAGGCCAATGGTTTCCCTTTCTTCTTCTTCTTCTTCTTCTTCTTCTTCCTCTTCTTCTTCTCCATTTTTTTTTCAAGTTTTTTTCTTGTTTTATTCTGAAATCTATTCTTTTAATGAATATCTAATACGTTATTTAGATTAATCCTTTGCATGTTCCATGAAAGAATCATTAAAATCGATGAAAGGAAGAGTTGTTACTCTGAAATATCCACTTCAAATAACATACGATCTCATTCTCGAAATTATTGTATGCGAGCGATATATTTTCCTCGTCAAAAACAGATATAAAAAGAACTGCATTTAGCTAGTAAGTCCATGGAACATGATGAGCTTGCACCAAGCAGACAAACAGCACATCACTTTCTCTGCATAGAACACACTGCAGAATACCAGGACTGGCTTGTCACCCACATGATTCTTGTTAATGCTTATGATAGATTTCAGTCTGTCAAGAGTACCGATACTTGAGAGAGAAATTTATTATTTTAATTTTTGCCCGATCCATTCTGACAAATTGATAAATAGTTTACCTGTTTCCCCCCCTATTTTTTATAGATTGACTCCAATTCATTATAATTCAATCTTCATTCTTTTAAATATCAAAACTATATTGTTTTAAATTTTTTTAAATAAATTAAATTTTAAATAGGTTAATCAGATTAAAACCTAATATAAATAATTTTACATCATGAATTATGAAGTTAATCTGCAAGGCATGTAAGTTTAATAATAATGATTGTACCAATGAGACTCCCTGGACCAGCAAAACATTGTAAACCGCACACAAAATCTATGAATATGATTTTGAAGAAAGGGATGTCAAATAATTATTTGATTTCTATCTACTTTTTTTGAGGTGTTAAATGTGCCAGCTGATGATGAGGGAGCTTCAGGATGAAGTAGCTAGTGCCCATAATTAAGGATAAACTATGTTTTTGTCCTTTTAAATTTATCAATGCTCCTCTTTCATCCATATAGTTCAAAATCACTCAAATGTATCCTTACATTTTTTAAAACCAACGAAAAAAATCAGCTTTTTCATACTTTTTATCTGGATTTTTCTCACTTTCTCTATAATTCATATATATTTTTAGCATATATAAAAAAACTAGAATGTCAAATTAAAAAAAGTAGGATTTTTCATTTTTCTATATACATACATACATACATATACATACATATGCATACATACATATACATATATACATATACATATAACATACATATATACATATACATATATGTATATATGTATATATTCCCTGGAATTCCTATATATTTTTAGGGTATCTAATAAAACTCAAAAATGAAATTAAAAAAAAAAAAGGATTTGTAATGGGTATGGAATTCAGAAAAAAGTTAGTGCTGTTAATTCACCAATATTCTTTCATTTTCTTGTCCATTTCAAAAGTTTTTACACTTGCTGGTCCTTTCACTTCATCTTCTTCTTTTTTTTAGATTAATTTTGAGCAAGATAATGTCTTCGGCAAGACATGACGCAGCTTATAGCTTCATGAAAACTAAGATTCTTAAGGTTACATTTTGAAACTGTAAATACATAAAAAGAAAATTATGATATTTTATGAAAATTTATAATTCAATAATTTAATGATGAAAATGACGTACTAATAGTTTATACAAATATTAAAACAGACCTAGCAAAAAAAACTAAGTAGGAAAAATAATTAAAGCATGAGATTAAATATAAACATAATTAAAATGGCAAAAACAATATCTTCATTGAAGGTTTTTCTAAACTTAAAATATAAATTTAATCTAACAATGAAATCTAAAATTATAATTATTTTTATCATTGACTTCTTTGCTAGCTTGGCCATATCTATATTGTATATAAGTGTAAGCCACACGTCAAAACAAAATTAGGTGCATCCTTCCTGCTTTGCGTACATTGCAGAATTTCACAGTATCCCATTTTCATGGCATGCAGGATCCCAAGCTTCATCATTTGGTTTGATTTTCAGATAAATTTGTGAATGACCATTTATTAATTATTTATCACAAGGCACATGAATTATCTCTGCATAAAATATATTTGAGAACAACCAGCACGACTTGTACTGGGAATTGTCAAATCCCTTCTGACAAATTTCACTATCTAAGCGCAGCTATCTTTATCAACTTTTCTTCCGATGAATTGAATGTGCGACAGTGCCAGTTGGTGTCGTCGGCCTGCTGGTAACTGGAATGTTAAAAAAGTTTAACTGAGCTATTTTACCGAGTTTTTTTTTTTTTTTTTTATCAGCTTCACTCTATTTCAAATCTTTGAGAGATAAGTTTCTGGGAAAGACAACTTCTTTGTCGAAATGAGATTTGGTAAATCTCAAGCTTTATTATTTGGTTTATAGAGAAATATGGATGTGTCTCGAATGAAAAGAAACCAGCCACGATTCTTTCTTCAATTCTTGGCGAAGCACCTCTCCCATGGAGGTTGTTGCATTTAAACGGAGCTGGACCCGTTCATGGTTCAAGAAGGGGTCAACCGGTCAAGTGTAGGCCACCGACCGCTGCCTCTGTGGACAATAAAAGGCCTCCAGCCAACAAGTGATCACTAGCTTGGTCGGCAAACTCCTTAATGCGCGGGCCTATAGATCATTGTTTGTCAAGTTTGGTGGTCAACATGAAAAACTAACTAAGCCCACTTCAAAAAATCATTTACATGGTGTAAGATAAAATTTGGGGTGGACCTGATCCCATGTGTAGGTTGAATATTATATGTTGGATCGAGTTAATTTAATTTTTTTAAAAAAATAAAAAAAATAAAAAAAAATCATTGTTAGATCCATTTATAACTAGGTTTGCTTAATCCAAACTCTCTTTTGCATTTTTTTCTAGACAAGCAAAGTTTGGCTCAATTTTTTCTAACAAAAAAAATAATAAATTCCATAAAACAAAGAAGTAAGTTTCTAGAAAATCATTTTTTTCTTCCTATTTTCAATTTTTTTCCTCCTATTTTCAATTTTTTTCCCGAAAATGGATGATTTAATTTTTTTAAAAAAAATATAAAATAAAAAAAATCATTGTTAGATCCATTTATAACTAGGTTTGCTTAATCCAAACTCTCTTTTGCATTTTTTTCTAGACAAGCAAAGTTTGGCTCAATTTTTTCTAACAAAAAAAATAATAAATTCCATAAAACAAAGAAGTAAGTTTCCAGAAAATCATTTTTTTTTCTTTCTATTTTCAATTTTTTTCCCGAAAATGGAAAATAAATCAAGTTGGGTCTAATAATGATGTTGAATTTAGAGCTCGAGGCTGGTAAAAGGCCCATCGTGATACATGGGCAGCTTCACTAGCAGATCTTTTGATAGGCCTACTTCCTTCCTCCTCCGATCCATGTTAGCAATTTCTCCTTTTACTTTCAAATGAAACTATGTATTCCTGCGCTATTTTTATGTTTTAAAAATATATTTTTTTAAATAATTTTTTTATTTAAAATTATATTTGTTATGATATTTTCAAATCATTTTGATATGCTAATATAAAAAATAAATTTTAAAAAATAAAGTGATATTTCATATATATATACAACAGCTTGACATTAGGTTTACAAATTAAGTTGCTATTTCACGAAAAAAAAATCCCATAAAACAAGGGTAATATTTTCTTGATTATTATTATTATTATTATTATTGTTCAAAATTTCCATGGTGTCTCTTTCATTCTCTAAGAATATAATGAAGTTGGGCCTAAGAATTATGAGGGCCCAAGTAGTGGTTCTCGTTTTCCTTTTTAGGCCTGGAGGATGGTATAAAAGACCCAATAAAGTCTCTGGCCTTACCCATGGCCTTCATTGAGCATATCCAGAGTTTAATATAAAGATCTTTGATGGGCTTACAAAATACCTCCAACTCACAGTAATTGCTATCACATACACTTTTTCCAGTTGAATGAAACCTATGTATGCTTCGGTCCATTGGCCCCCGCGGTGTGCTGCGAATTGTACCAACTTTTTTAAACATAAAAAGGAATGTGGGCAGTGCTATTGACCTCGGGCGAGTATTTCTTAACTTATTTTTTTTTTACCTAGTATGAGTTTTTAATTAAATTACATAGTAGCTAATCTAATGTAAATTAGTCGATTTAATAAGTAAAAAAAAACTTGAATTATTAGTAAAAACATAGATCATTAAAAAACCAAGAAGAATTTTTTTTAAGAAAACAATGAGACAATATCATATTATATAACTTTGGTCACACGCAATTAGATTCATAAACTTAGATGAGTTTAATAAAATAATTTTAAATATTTTTTTTTAATTATATGATAAAAATTAAAAGTTTAAAATCTAAAAATAGATATTTGTTCGATACAATGATAATCCTATACCAAACAGAAAATAAGTTATTCATAAACTCTATTTCCCAAGTAATTAAATATCAAATTGAAAACAAATAAAATATTTTTTTATTTATTTTTAACATTAAGTATAAAGATCATATTACCTTTAAGATGAATTCAAGCTTTAAAGGTGATTTTTTAAAAATAAAATATTGGACTGGATTTAAATATTGTTTTGCATTTATAGGTATTATAGTAACTTAACTTTGTAAAAAACAAAAAAAAAAAACAATAATAACCTCAAAGAATTAAAAAATGACTAATTCACAATAATTGGAGGAGGGTGAGTATAAAATTTATTGTTGGAAAACCAATAAATTTATTGTTCCAAATCATATTAATTAATCCAGAAAAATCTTTCAAACTTAAGTTAATATTTCAAATTTACAATATGTGAAATCAAAAACCCATGTTCAATTAAGAATTTCAATTGCCGATCAATTTAATACTAAAGAAAAAAATTAAAGAAAAAAATCTCAAACTAAAAACTAACCAAAGAGAAATAAGTAGAAAAAAATGAGTATCAAATACAACTATAGTTAAATAATTTTTTGTGTTTAAGAGCTATGTAAAAGAATAATAAAAAGACTAAAACACCCCTTCACAATTCAAAAATAACAAATGCTATTTTTACCACTAAAAAATCAATTTATGAAGAGTTTTTTCAAGGGAAAAGCTATCAATTTACTATTATAATCCACAACAAACAAGAGACACACATAAAATGATTTTGTCACATGTTCTAGCTTTTTCTTTAATATGCAGCACTGGACTTTAACATCAACCCAATGAAGCTTTGAAAATATTGACATAAAACCTTGTCCGGCCCAACTGGTTAATATTATAATCTATTGATTGATGTAGACACAATGCAGATTAGATTTTATGTTGAATTAGATTGGCAGTTAACTCGGATCAACTTGACGCGCCAGCCCATAAATTTATTAATACCTGGATAAGACATGGTTTAATATTTTAAAAAAATCATAAAATAATACTATTTTAAATTTTATCGGTGAAGTGACCGAGATCCCGTGACCTGAGAAGCCTGGGACCATGTCCTAGCTAGGCCATGCCGGACATTTCAACATTGTTACATCATCAATGACACAGATGTCTGGTACTATGCCAGTAATCTACTATTATTGTGGTAATATTAATATTAAAACTACTTTAGCAGCCAACCAGGGCGAAAGGTGCAGCTTGAAATTAGGTTTAAGACTTTATTTAACTAAAAAGGCAAGGTAAATGGGGCTATTACGAGAGTGTCCACTTTAATGATCATCGGTGGATCATTCTTCTGGAAATTGCTTTTATAGAGAGAAATAACCTAGAAAATCTCAATAAACAAGATAATTTAATTCATTTGATGACCGTCCAAAGCATCCTTTCATGTAAAAGAAAGTTTAAATTATAATAATAGTGTTATTAATACTTGTTAGATGATGTTTCTTTCTGGATCTCCACCTAGTTAATTTTTAAATTATAAATTAAATCAAATTAAATTAAAAAAAGATGTTATTCATTGTTGTCGATCATGAAAACAATTACCTTTGTCAGCTATACAAAATATGATTATAAATTTCTTTTGATAATCCGATATTCGGATCAGTTTTTACATATTATAATAATTTATAGATTTATTAAATATTTTACAAGTATAATAAATAAATAAATAAAACAATATAAAAATCGCATACTTGCAAAAAAAAAAAATCAAACCCAAATGCTCCACGACAAAAGAATGGCTATGATTATATTTATAATGTGTGGACATTGAAAGACACAAGCTCCATATTTCTCTGCACAGAGCATCCCATACGACTCAGGAAAAACAGGTGACTCATGAACGGGAGCAAGGCATTCTCTTGGAGCATTTAAAAATGATCGAGTAACTTGCACAGAAGTTGTCAAATCCTTTGTATTATTTGGCTTTTTTTGTTTTCTAGTGAGTTGGAGTGGATGCACTTAGCTTTGATTTAGATTGTGTAAGGTTAACATGATGATTCTAAAGAATATCCGACTCCAAGGATATGTATGTTAGGACATAAAAATTATTCCATGATTTAATTAAGGTCTAAGTCTAAGTACTTAGTTGTTTTTGATAAATTAATGTATTAGATCAGGAAAAATAAGGTTAAATTACAACCAATTTTTTTTTTTTTAATTTGATAACAACTAATCGAAATTAAATCTCTTGTTTGGCCCACAATCCAGTTTACCTTCCTATATAAATAATTTTTTTAACCAACCTATATATAATTAAAAAAGGTTGAGGAAGAAGCCATGGATATACATGCCCTGCGCGCAGGTCTCTTCTTCCTTTGTTTTATGGCAATTAATTAAAGAAACATGTATATACAAAGTAGAAAGTTGACACAGAATCGTAGCCCATGGGTCCTAGAGTCTGTCTCGCAACTATGGGACGACCGTTCCTAGATTTCGGAGTCTTAATTTGAATTTCGCACTTCAAGGCTTTAAATAAATCTTAGGAGTCCGTTCTCCTCTTATCATCTCAATTATAAAATTTACATGCAACAATAAGAAAATCATCATCTTTAGCTCGGCAAGGAAGTCGATTCTTAATTAACAGAAATTTTAAGTGGTTTTTTTAAATATTATAAGCAAGATGAGACTAATTGTATAAAAAAAATATTAACATTCTTAATACATCTTCTATATTAAAAATTAATGAAGTATTAATAAATTATTTTTAGATATATTTAAATATACTAACAATAATAATCTGGTTTTTTAAATATTATAAGTAAAAGACTAATTGCATAAAAAAACATTAGTACTTTTAATATTTAAAGGGGGTTGATCTAGTGGTGACTTTATGATAGTGCTGGTGACTCACGGTGATATTGTTGTGGTTGTTTTTTTTTATATAGAGGTGCAAACTTCTTCTTACTTACTTTTTTTTTTTCTTTGTTATTTTTTGTTTTCTTCTCTCATCCTTATCTCTCATGTTTTTTCTTCTTTTTCTCTCTTTTTTTGGGGTCTTCATTTTTGTTTCTCTCCTCTCTTGTTTTTGTTTATTTTTCTCTTTGTTTTTCTTTTGTTTTCTCAATCTTTCTTTTTCCCCCCTTTGTCTTAGTCCTCTTACATCTCTTGGTGAGGAAGGTATTTATAAAGGAAAAGGAAACAGAGAGCCACGCTACCCCTATCTAGTCACATTAAAAGGGTAGGGTGGCTGGGCAGCCTCCTACAGGTCTTGTTTCCTCTTTTTTTCATCAAGGTGGCAGGCTATAAGAGAGGTGTGGGTTGTGTCGGGTTTTTGGGTATTTGTGTGCGAGAGAGAAAGGGGCGCACCAAAGGAGAAGAAAAAAACATTCTTCCTTTGCTTGCATTGCGCATCTAAGAGAAGGAGATGACAAATAGTGCCATCAAAATGATATTGTTTTTAGCTTCTTTTTTTTTTTAATAAAAGTGAATGAAATGATGTTGTTTTATATAAACAACGTCGTTTTATTTAAATAAAAATGATATTAAAAGGTATTTTTTTCCAAAATAGTTCTCGGTTAAAATTTTAATTTTAAGAATCAATTCAATTGCATCCCTGTCAAATTCAAATACCAATCCTAAAGTTGGTTGTGTTTTTCATTTTGATTCTTGGTTTTGGATTCCTATATGTTAACCATTAATTGATTAATAAATTTTAAATTTCTTCAATTTACCCTTGATTTCATCAATTCCAGCTTCTTTGCTTGCAGTGCGCATCTAAGAAAAGGAGATGACAAATAGTGTCATTAAAATGATATTTTTTTTAATTTTTTTTTAATAAAAGTGAATGAAATAATGTTATTTTGTATGAACGACGTCATTTTATTTAAATAAAAATGACATCAAAAGGTATTTTTTTCCAAAGTAGTCCTTGATTAAAATTTTAATTTTAAGAATCAATTCAATTGCATCCCTGTCAAATTCAAATACCAATCCTAAAGTTGGCTGTGTTTTTCACTTTGATTCTTGGTTTTGGATTCCTGTATTTTAACCATTAATTGATTAATAAACTTTAAATTTCTTTAATTTACCCTTGATTTCATCAATTCCAGCCCTTTCATTCACGCATCTTTTTTAGTGTGGTCTTTCATTTCAAATTTCTTTAATTAAGTCTAATTGCCCATCAATCTTTAATATTTATGTAATTAAATTCTTGATTTCATCAAATTAATTTTTAAAAATTATAATTTGACCCTTAAACTTTAATAATTGCTTCTAATTAAAGCCCAAATTGACTTAAAAAATTAATTTTTTTTACAATTAAACCCTTTATAAATTCAATTGAACTTTCAACAAAATATGTTGGGATCCTTAAACATTCAATTTTGATTTTTTTTTAAATTGAATTTTCTCTGACAATATGACTCTGACCAATCAAAAATATATTGTTGCCTTTTAATTTTTATATTTTTGAACCTCCTTAATCAATCTTTGACCATTTTTTGGACGTCTTAATATTCTTTTCTCGCTGATATATTTTTTTGGTTTTCTTCCAACAATTTTTGAAATTATTTTTTTTATTTTTTATGTGAAAATTCCAAAAATAAATTTTTTTTTTTTATGTGAAAATTCCAAAAATAAATAACAACAATGATAATTATACTATTTTATTGAATAATAATATTTGTCTAGAGACACAATAAATGACAGTCAATTATGTTTTTTATTGGCCAGTCGTCTCCCCGCTTGTAAGGAAAAAAAAATCCATGTATATGCATGCATGTATATTAATGATACTTGCAAGATTTTAAATAAATTTTAATAAAACATATATTATACAGTATAATATTTTTATATGATTGGTTATTAAAAAGAATATTAATAATATATACGTGCAAGTTTGCAAATAAATTTAGACATTGGTTTTACATAGCAAGAAAAATATCATAGGAGTATTTTGAACAAACAACATTATGAATTGCAAAGAGAGTCAACTAATTTAGAATTGTGCCAATGATTTTCATGGTTAAGAAATTAAATCACTTATTCATACTATCGTTGAAATTTCTGATATTAATTGATTATAAAATTAAAGATTTAGAATGATGACAGAGTTACGAGTATAATTTCATATATATATATATATAAGAGGAATAATTAATAAAAAAAGAGAATTTAGTGAAGATATTTTTTAATACTTATTATTATAATTTTCATGGATATTTAACAATTTTTTTTAGTTTTTTATATAAAATATTAATTTTTTTAATTTTTAGGGTTTGCCATAAAATCTAGAACCCGACTTCTTTACTGGATCAACGGCATTATTGGTATAGAAAGAGTCTTTTAAGGCTTGAATACCGTACAACGTATTGTCTCCATGAGAGGGTGCAAATACCCCTGCTGTTGCCATTAACGCCGTAGACATATACACTGCTAGCAGCTAGTTTATTCTTTATAGAACACCTGTGGTCCATTTTTACCATGATGAAAATGACCTCTTATTACATCACTTTATCTGAAAATTAAAAAAGAAGAAGAAGAGGGTTTTCTGCTTTTGTGAGAACGCAATCTAATGTGAGCAGAAAGTATGGATTCATGATCATCCATTTAGTTTTAGTTTTTTTTAGACAAGACTGATCGTGTTTAATTTGAATTCTTTTTTTGGAACTTTTGAAAAGTGAGATGTTGTTCTCAACCTTTACATCACAACCGGATATGATAAGATTGTATGAAATAATAAATTACTTTTAAGTGAAATCAACATTTGTAATTATTTGATATTTTACGGAAAGGCAATGCGTTAATTGATGGATTGCGATAATATGTTTTTTTCTAGTTTTGTTGAGTTTAGATAATAAGATTTGTATTTTTAACTAAATTAAAAATAAATTATCTATAGATCCATCAAAATTTTACATCTTAGATCTCGGAAAATGCTATAATGTTCATGGTGTAAATATCAATAGTTATTTATTGAGTTTGTTTTAAAAAGACATAGATAAATGATAGAAAAAATTAAATTTCAAATTCACCAAAAATTATAAAAATATTTTGCATAGATTTTTTTTAAAAATATTTTCTGTTTTTTATTCTCTATTTCTCTAGAGAATAAGCACAAATAATTATTGCATGTACACAATAAAACTTCTTGTTAAGTCACCTCTTCACTTACTAAAATTTAACCCAATTCCACAAATTAAACGAAAACCTAGAATAAAAACAAAAATCAACTTTTATAATCATTTGAAATTATAATGTGGAATTTGCGACAAAAAGTTTTTCTTTTCTTTTTATTAATTTCCGATTCCATTGTATTGCTAAGTTAGCTTTAGCATGGCTAAACTTATCTCTTTAGGACGACAGAAAAAAAAAAAAAAAAAAAACCCATCCATATCATATCGGTATTAAAAAATCCAAGAAAATCCAGCATATATCTCATCTTTCGAGCTCTACCTCTGCAGATTCAAACCAGCGTTTTCCACACATCAAGCAAAACTCACATCTTTCTTTGATTCGAATGTTTTCTGTTTCAAAATCCGATGTACTTTTCTTTGGAAAACTTGATCTTTAAAGCAAACAAATGATGGAACTTTCGGTCAGATAATCATCTGGCAATAAGACTTTAAGCAATGCACACTATGCACAGTGTTCAAGTAAAGGAAGGAAAGAAGGCAGGCATGGTGTCCCAAAAGTCACAACTTCGGCGCGTGAGCAAATATGGAACCTTCTGCTTGGACCGAACGTTGGTGGGTGAAGTGAATCCTTCGAGTCTAGCTTTGGGTTTTTTAAAGTTAGAGGAGTATTATATAAAACGAAGGAAAGAGGAGCACTGATGAGTAAAAGAGGCATGGTTGCTGACTATTTCTTTGTTTTTGTATGAACAAGTGATTTGAAGATTGTGATAATTAATCTTCTCGCGAATGCATGCAAAAGATTATTGAGTAATTATTTGTTTAAAAGATTCATGATTAATTATCATTCCTGATCCGAGATGATAAGAGTTCATTGTTAAGGAGTATGTTTATTAAATTGCACGTATTTTGAAGCACGGTAATTTTATAAAAATATTTTTTATTTAAAAATATATTAAAATAATTTTTGAATTATTTTATTTTATTTTTAACATTAAAACATTCAAATTACCAAAAATCTAAAAAATATATATATTATTTTAATACTTTATCAAGACAAACACGTTTTTAAAAAGCTACTAGAACTAAAAGCTATCACATTACTAAATAAATTTTAAGAATTGTGTTGTGTAATCTAACAAGAAATGAGAGTTTACTATAAAAATATTTCATAAATTTTATATCTTTTAAAGATGATTGAGTATTGTTTTTGATATATTTTATCAAGTGACCAATTGATTTTTTAATTAGGAGATCCATTAACCTTTTTTTTGAAGGGTATGGTATTTCTAGCACTAGTTTTTGCAGATCAGGAATATTTTTAAAACTTTAGTTTCATAAAAAAAAAAAAGGGACCATCTACGGCTCTCCGCGGCCATCAATAAGACTGCAAGGTGGACCATCAACATTAAGAAGAAAAAAAAAAAAGGAAGGAAATTTTTGTTTGGATTGTTAATTAAATAAATGTTAATCCAAACGTATCCTTTGAATTAATTTTTTTCTACACAATCATTCCTTTAACAAGCAATTCAAAATGACATGCCTCGATGGGATAAAATTATTATCCTTGAGATCTCGATTTCTTCTATTGTGGCATGCATCATGGAATATAGTACATCATTTGCATGCAAGATTTGGGGAAGCTCCAAGCTGCCATAGTCCATTCTCCACTCGGTTCATGCATGCATGATGCATGCTTATACACACCATGCATGCATGGGTTGAAAATAGATTAAAGAATCTGTTCCCCTAGAAGATAAAGATTCTGAGACTTAAGGTCTCCACGTAGCCATCACGATTCCGATAAGCATCATCAAATTACATCGTCACATGAGACACAAAGAGACATTTGCCTTTTGCCTTTTCATGATCACCAAGAGATCCAAAGTTGACACGGAATTGTGGTCATTCAAGCCCTCTAGTAACTACATCAAGTTACCAAATGTTTGATTTGGACTCTGTCCGCACTCGTCTCTTTTCTTTTTTGTTTTTGTTTTCCCAACACAAAATGCCCACACATGGTTTTAGAACTCTTGGAGGTATTTAATTTAATCGAAACAGAAGCTTAGGCACAAGGATAACTTTATAAATTCGAGGTTCGATGGACCGATGAATATATTTAATAAATAGAAAAATCATCTGTACAAAAAAATAAAAATAAAATAAAGGGTATGGATGGATCATCCACTAAAATCTATTCCTTCATCTCACTTTTTTTATTTATCTTTTTACTTGGAGATATTTCTAAATATTTGTCTCTATCTTTCTAATGAAACACGTACACGATAATGTTCAATCATATTCTCAATCATTTGATTAATTACAATTCTATTTTATAATAAATAAACTTCTACATTTTCAACCGAGATAGTTTTGAGAAGTTGTATAGCAAAATAATAATGATGATGATGAATGTTGAAAATTCAATTAGATAAACAAAATGAAAAGTAGGGATGTGATTTTTTTTTATTATGTAAAAATATTAAAACTTAGATTTGATAACGATTAAACTTCATAAATTATTTCTATCTTTGTGGGAGCCAGGGGAAGGAAGCGTGCGTGCGTTCCTGTGACTATATATATATATATATAGATGTGATTTTTTTTATTATTATGTAAAAACATTAAAACTTAGATTTGATAACGATTAAACTTCATGAATTATTTCTATCTTTGTGGGAGCCAGGGGAAGCGTGCGTGCGTGCCTGTGACTATATATATATATAAATTGATGAATGAATTGACACCTGTGTGCCTACGCGTTCGCTGAACCAAGCAGCAGCAGCAGCCAAAATACTGGCTTGTTACGTGCGCCGTCTTGTCTTCCTGAAAGGGCGCCACCAAGCTTTTCTACTCCTCTGCGCTTCTCTGCTAAGTGGCTAGCTCCTTCTTTGACGTTGACCCTCTTCAAATTTTGGCCTCATCTGAAGAAATTCTTTTAGTGCTTCAACAATGGACACACAAATTAATTGGTCAAACAAACCAAACAAGTTATGGTTGGGGTGGCAATGGATTCCAATAGTAAATATTTTTTCGCAATCTTCTCCCACAAAGTTAAAGCTAGAAAGAATCAAATATTGACCCAAAGTGTGGTGGTATGATTGCTGACTTGTACAGCACGCGGGTCTAGAAAATGAGAGTCATACTTTCACTAAGGCACACCTGTTAATGGCATCATAGTATTCAGATAAATTTTTGATTATTTTCTGATTTTAATAAATAAATATCCACATATATTGATCAAGCTCATCTAAAGGATTTGGAGCACAGCTGGGGTCGCTTCCTTGTTAAGATTAATACAAGTAGTATTAGGATATGCTTGTGAGTAGCGTCAAGCTCATTTAAAATTGCTTAAAGCTAATTCAATTAACTAATAAGAATATTTGACATAGTATATTAATAACACAATTTTTACCCATATATAACAAAGATAATTCAGGATAAAGGCAATCCTTAATGGGCTATTTTACACTATGTGGTTTAACGCTTCGACATGTTTTATTTTCTTAACGTACAAACATAAAAGGATAACCTTAATCAGTAATGTCACTTGTGATGGCTTGTTTGTCGTAGAGGTTGTATCGAAGGATAGCGCAAGCTAGAATTTATGGCTCAAACAATTATTATATTAACTTTTATTTGTTTTTCAAGTAAATGAAAATCAACTTGAAAATACTTCTATATTAAAAAAATATATTGAGAAAACTAAAAATATTATGCAGTCCAGATGTTTTGGGCCTCAAAATAATAATAAAAAAATATAAGCTAGTGAGCCTAAGCTTGGGGTAGGCCTAACGAAGATAAATACAAAAATAATTAATTACAAGTAGAGCAATTAAAATATAATAGAATGCATGTGGTGATACAATTTTGAGACAATGGTAATAAATTAAGAATAAATGGTTTCGTGACGCTTCCACAACCTTTTCTAATTTCCTTTGAAAAATTCATGAGCAGGCAATGGCTTCAAAAGTAAACTAGTGGATTCACAACCCCCCCAAAAAAAATAAAAATTGAAGCCATTAAATTCAACACTTGACATTCACCAACTTGAGTTAGGATATTTATATTCACTAATTTCCGTGATGAAAATTAAGGTTCCTCCAACTTGCATGAACGATATATAATCTCCGTACTTATAATTATATGGCTTAGATTTTAAAATTTCTAGTGCTTCTCCACGTTCAAGGTTGAATTGTCTTTTCATTCAATTTACTGGTTGCCGCGCTAATCAATATGTTCTTAGCCATTGCCTGTTCCCTTTGCCAAAGGGTGGCCTGAAGACCCTAGCTAATACCTGCTCATTCCAATGGATACAGACGTCCCTATATATAGTTTTTGCACATTGTTCCTTAGTTTTTCCCAGGTGTGGAGATATAATCTCGGTTAGAGCCCTCCGAATTATGATATATTCAAGTTTATGTTCATCGATAATAAAGTGTCATGAAAAGAAGGGATTTTAGATAGCATTTTGTTAGTACTGTTTCAAGAAAAAGAAGAAGATAGAAACAGTGAATATATATTTCTATACATTTTATATTTTGAAAGTATATAAATTCACTTATAAATTTATGTTAAAATTATTTCAAAGAAAAATTTATTTCTATTTCTATTTTTTTATTCTTTTTTTTTTTTTTACCATGCTCTATACCAAATCGTAACTTTAGTGTTCATAAGAGTGATGTTTTAATATGGGATTTAGGGTTATTATTCTAGAGTTAAAATTAACAGCTTTTCTAGCAGCTTTTGCTCCTCGATATCCGTCCAATGAGATAAGTTTTCACTGCTCTTTTGTATGCTTCCTCTACTGTATTTTTTCACCTGCTAGACTTGATCCAATGATGGTTTTTTATTTTATTTTTTGACTTTAATTTGATTATGCAAGAATTTGCACCGCCAATGAAGATGCCAATCGATCGGTTGTTAATAGCATTAGCTAATTAAACAAATGGGTTTTGAAAGTTCAATGAATTAAGTGCATTTTTTCAGCATCACAGTACGTTTACGTGAGGAAAAAACTGTAATAACAAGTGCAAAATATTGCTATTGAGCTGGAACTGGAAGACTGGTCAACCTAGCATGCTAAAATCTATGTTATTCTCAAACATGCTTGATCTTGTCCTCTTCAAGAATGATTATATTAAAAAAAAGGCACAAAACTTGCTTAATTGGATCATTAAGAATGATAATTAAACTCAGAATCCAAATAAATGATGCATGCTTCAGGCATTAATTAAGGTGAGCGCTGGCTAATTTACAGCTAATGGTCAAATTAGTGGCTTGCCGACTAAACAGCCGAAGAAAAGATGAAATTGGCCATGCTTAAACACGTTAGTCTTTCTCTTTCTCATTCCTTTGACTTTGATTTTTCATATATATAGATATGGTTTACATGGGAATTTTTCATTTTTTTTTCATTCAAGCAAAAATTTATGCAAACCAACTCCTTTACAACAAATTAAATAGCATTATTCCATTAAGGTCTTGTGATTCTCAACGTCATAGCTTAAGTAAGCATGTCAAGTAAGGCCGTATGTTATACACAGCATAATTTATTTTTCTATACATGTTGATTAAGTATAATTTTAAGCACTAAGTACAGCTTTAGGTGTGCATTAAGGAAAAACTGGGATGCATAATCATACCAATGTTATAATAATGAAGGGCTTTAATTATTATTATTTTTGAATTATTTGAACTTAGTATCTTTGGATAAAGCTCCACCAAAAAAGCTATTGTTTCCTTCATCGATGTCATATATATCCCTCTATTTAAGTTTGCAATTAACATAATTAATTATAATTTAAAAGAGGGAAATGGGAAAAATTATGCTTGAAATCTAGTTAGTGCCCCATGGCTCCCAATTCTCCAAATATAATTCGGCACGTGGCCACCTTTAATTCTTAATTTGTAGGCAATAATGTAGTATCACTTTGGAGCCATTGTAGAGCCATGTTCTCTATTATTTCCTGTCTCGATTTTAGTTTAATAACAAAATTAATGATGGAAAACTAATTAATGTACCATAAAATGACTAAAAACAATAATATAATAAGAGGACATGTACTTCATTTCATGGTGTGGTAGAGCCGATTAATTGCTAGCTCCATCATTAATTTCCTACTCCACAAGGTCATAGGTTGTCTCTTTATTGATCCAGAAAGATGAAATAATAACATATAAAAAGATTGAGGTTTCTATCCTCCACGTTATTATCATCATTAGTACTTTGTTTGTCTTTCAAATAAATCCCAAGAATGATGAATCTTGACATCGTTTTATATAGTTTTAAAGATTGTGTTATTACGTTAATTTTTTATATAAATATATAGTGTTGATTTAAAAAAAAAAAGTCAAAATAAGTTTTTTTTTTTTTAATGGATTCTAGGCACTATTTCGAAGTAAATCAAAAGTGAATCTCGTACTTGAAATAGAGAAGTCCAAACAAAATAATAGATAAATATTTTTCAGAGCAAGATGAAGTATATATAGGGTCTATTTAATGATACTCATACACCGCCCCTTACATAGGCTCATGATTATTTATGAAGATAGATTGGGATACTTAGGTTATTAATTTGATCTTTGATTTTGAATTGTGTTTTTTATTTGATATTTTCGAACTTTGATGATTGGCAACTCCAAAGAGGTGATGAGGGAGATGGCCATAGGGTTAGTATACCAAGCAATCATATCCTTCCAAGCTTAAGAATCATATGCTCTCTTCAATTCTCAAAAAGGTACATTCTTAAGTGTAACAATTCAAAGCTTCACTTGTATTATAGAGTTCCTATCTTGTGGTGCCTTTACAAAATTCTCAAGAACTAACCCTTTTTTTTTTAGTTTTTCCCAAGTCTAACAAAAAATTATCTTATATTTTGTGGCAGATAATTAGGAAGTTGTTGTCTATGATACGCACAACAGCATGGAAAGGCAAGTCAAATTCTTGATGCATGGCTCCAATGAGTTTTGAATGCAATGTGGGAGAAAAAAATAGTGGAAGAGGTATATGTGTGTTGAATGCAAACACGAATAGTTGGATACCAATCAGTTCCATTGAAAAAAAAAGAAAGCTATAGTTTCGTTATGGATAGTTTGCATTTGATCAGATTGAAAAGATAAATTTAATTCAATGTATAAAGTAAGTTAAAATAATATTCCTGGCTTACAAAAACATTGTTAACAAATTGTAGTTCAATTAATTTTAACGCGTCTCTTCCCGAAATCTTTCTTTAAATAATCTCTTATATAAAATAAGATTACATACGGGTTTTTTTTCTTTGATAATAAGTGATATTAATTTGTATATTAATAAAGATTAATTTTTTTAATGTAAATTTAAGAACTGTATTAATTTAATATATTTAGAAGAATTTTCAGTCTTGAGATTCAAGCTTAAAATTTTTTTAAAAAAATATAAGAAGCTTAGATTAAGAGATTATTTGAGACAATAATAAAAAAATTATTTTTTAATATCAAAGTATGAAAATAATATAAAAATATTAATTTAAAATATAAAAAATTCAAATTTTTTATAAAACTCACTTACACATCTAACCAAGCAACCCCTTATTCTTAATTTTTTTTTTTTTAGCTGCACAAGAGATCAAAGCTAATGGATGTGAAAACTTGTCAGCGTGGAGTCCAGAAGTTAAGTGATTAAGTTTTTTTTTTTGATTAATTAATACGTTCTGCAATTACCATGTGAATTGTACCCCACCCCTGTCATATATATATATTCCATGAAAATTTGAGTTAATGCACCAATATAATTAAGCACTTGAAAGAATCCTCTCCCTAGATGCGTGTTGGGTACCCGTGGTTCATTTGACCAGCTATATTATTTAGATCCCTCGTGACTAAAATTTATAATCACACATTGTCGAGTCCTCAGTCCTTCTAGCACTTGAGTCCTTGTCAATACCTATTTTAATAAATTTAATTACAACTAATTAGCATAAACCTCTTTGTTTAGATAATTGAGTAATATTTTTTTTTGTTTATAAGTCAAGGTCTTGTGATTTCGAACTTGACTTCAATAATGCATATGATTATATATATATATATAGTGATTTTATAATTGATCATAGTTTATTTTTGAAGATTGAATTGATAATTGGTAGTTAATTTTTGATTCCATTTGTATAGCTATTCCAAAACAGATTAATAAATTAATAAGAGAAGCTTAACATTTGGAATTATGATCACGCCGGATTTAATTGCAAAGACAATTTGATTTAGAATCTAGCTGGAGAGTATTTTATACGTACACTGCAAGAGCAGCTGCCAACTCTCTCACGGGCAAGAGGTTGAGAGAAATCTTACTCTCGTGGTTTTATTTTAAATGGTAATTAAAGAGTGATGCGGGATTAAGATAGAGACGCCATATCATTATTTTTTTCCTCCAAATTAAGTTCGTATGCATTTATTCCTGATGAATATAAATACATTTTAATGCATAAAACTCATCAAAAATACACAAAACTGATTGATTCCATTGCATTTTATGATTTGTTTTAATTTTAGAAAATGAGAGAGAAGGAAGAAAGGCTCTGTGGACGTTCTTATCGTTTCAAATCACCAGCTAGCTAGATCACGAAATTTGAAGAAGCTTAAAATCATTGATGAACAATTATAGCTCTTCTTCAAATGCCCAGTTAATTTTAAAATAATATTGTTTTAGATAAAAATTAATAAAAAAATTAAACTTGATTCGGCTAGATGGACAGATTTTTACCATATCACTCTTTAAATTGATTAAAATTAGAAAAAAAATTGAATGTTTTTATTTATAATAAGAAATAATTCTTTTAATCCTCCGTTTATTTTTCTTCTATAATTGCTTTTGAAATAATATGGAATTTATCATCCTTTTTGTACACTGTTAAATTAACAAAGTTGGAGAATTTAACGCAATAATTGATAAGAATCCACATTTGTATTCTTTTGACTTTTTGTAGATCAAGATATAAGCCTTATTGAATTTGAATACGCAATTCTATGTCACTAATAAATTTTAAAAAAGTTCACCCCTATATTGGCATCCAAGGAATTTTATAAATAAATAAAAAATGGTAAAAAGTACTCCATGGTACATGGCCTAAACCACCACTTTCCTCCATCTTTAATCATTTGATGTGACCAGAATATAAGTAATGATATATGCCAGCAAATTCGTCATGTCAATTTAATATCCACGTAGTTCGTTTTTTATTTTTTTTTAATGTAAGAGATTGATTTTATGTTTATTAAGTGGGATGATTTGGTTATATTATAAATCTCCATTTCCGAAGAAAAAGAAATTAATTTACTACTCTTGATATTTTATCTTTCAAGGCAAGAATACAATGATCAAAGCCGAACAAAATCAATACGTGAATTTCATTAATTTGACTCATTATGGAACTCAAAAGTGTCTCTCTATTTTATAATAGATTAATTTTTATGCCCTCTTTCTCTGTTTTATGCAAATCTTTTCAATTATTCTACATGGGATTATATATAAATGTGTTGAGTTTGTCTATTTATATTACATAAAAAGATGGGTTTAGGAGAATATAAGAAATAATTGAAGTCAATGGATTCCAAAGCACAACGAGGGCATGGTTGCTTTCTCTTTATTGGCTCAACTAATTATGTGTTGACTTGAGAGATGCAAGGGATAATAAACCAAATCAACCTCGGGTCAGCCTTGATTCTTGATTATGATTATGGTTAAAAGTTTGAAAGAGATTGAAGGTATAATGGCATAAAAACTCCCAATTAAGTTGATTCCTAATCATGTTCCAAGATTGATGGTAGATCTCAGGGGTCCAACAAGCAGTAGAGATTAGATTATCACTAGTGGATATATCTTTCTTGGAGTTGTCAGTAAGATTCTTGTACTCTGCTTGACTTTGCCGATTGAAATTAATTGCAACTTGCATTTTGTTTATGTTCCTTCCCCTCTTCTTTTTTATTATTCTAAAATTCTATCTGTATCTGTAACTTCTTGAGTGTATACATTAATTATGAAAAAAATTGTCGTATCTTAATTGAGAATAAGAAAAGAGCAAATACCATCAGGATTTATTCATGCATGGTTTGTTAGAAATTAGAACACACACACACACACACACACACACACACACACACAGAGAACAGATCATGACCGGGTCATTCAGGCAGCTGGCCGCCCAGCAACGGTGGAAAGTGCTGGTGTACCATGGAGGCGGCCAACTACTAAAACCCTTTGACATTTAAAGTGTCAACCATTTAAATATGCAATAAAAAACAATGATCCAATTTTGTTTTTTATTATTAATTTAATCCATTCCAGCTTAGTTAGATTTCTAGCCTCACCAAAAGTTATTAGTTTTCTTTTATTATTTGATGATCAAATAATTACAACCAGTTTTTGATTCCAAGCTCATAACCAAGTGATTAAATTGTTGTTGTTATTATTTTATTTTTTTTATCAAGAGTAAGTACAATTATTATTACAATAGATAAATATCTGGCTCATAACCAAGTACAATTCTTATTAAAATCATATTGCTATTACCAATTATTAACTCTGCAAGATTTAAAAAATAATTAAAAATAATGGAGTAAATTTATTTAATTTCTTTTAATTTTTACATGCGCTGGACAAATTATGACACATGAATATTTTATTTAATATAAAATTATTCACAATAGTATTTCTAGATAGTATCTTATTATTGTTTCAAAACAAAAAAATAGAGTCAATGGACACATATCTCTATGTATTTTCAATTTTGAAATATAAAAATTTATTCAAAGATAATTTCATAAATTTATGTCTCTTCAATAAAAAAATGTTACTATCTTTTTTGTATATGTATTTTCTATTTTATGACATTAACCGAACACAAGCTCATAACCATACAAGACCCCATGCATTATTTGGTCAAGGTTCTCAGTTTTTTGTTACCCTAGAGAAGATTAATCAATTATCGAGAGGTTTTATTTACCACATCAAAAGAAAAGAGAGGGAGAAAAATCATCAGATAATAGAATATTATTTCTACAGCCTTGGAATTTTCTAGGAATCGGATTTAGAATTAGAATCTAATCCGACATTCTGTTACTATGTAAATGTTAGTGGAATCAAATGTAGCATTTTCCTTTGCAATGGTTGGTTACACCTTCTTTGGCCCTCTGCTACCTTAATTGCGAACAAATGCTACATGTTATTCTCGAAGGCGTTTGACTTTGAAGCTTAAGATATTAAGGTTTAAGATTGACTGATCAAAACTTTCAAATTAGAAAACACTGCACCCTGAAATAGTTAATTTTTTTTTTTTGGTATAAATCTTAACAGGTGCAGTACTATACGAAGAATATAGTCTAGCCCTGTTCAAATTGAAGAGGACAAAATCAAGTACCATTCTCTTCTTCTCCTATACAACTTATAAGGACAAATGAAGCTAGAGACAAAAAGGATTGGGATTTTTTTTTTTCTGGGAGTTAAACAGGTGAAGGTTTATAAAAGATTATCTAATTGATGATCACAAAATAAATATAAAGAATCCTCCTTGATTTCAGCTTTAGGTGGCTTCTTTTCTTCAACTTCTAGGCTGTCATCAACATTAGTAACAAGAACCAAAGCATGTGTCAGCTCTTTAGCTCTTTGAGCTTCAATTTCCCAATCAGTCCTACCCAAGACAAACAACATGGTCACCACACAGGACCCTTGTGCAGCTAAGAGGCCTAGCCATAACCCTTCAAAATCAAACCCTGCATAGAATCCTAACCATACTGCCACTGGCGTGCCAACAAGGTAGAAACATCCCAAGTTGATGTTTGCTCCAACTTTTGGTCTGGCTGTCCCTCTTAAGACTCCACAGCCGGTTGTTTGTGGGCAATTTCCTAGCTCACAAAGACCAATTATTGGCAACACAAGTGATGTTAAGGCTATGATCTCTTCGTCCTGGGTGAACATGCTAGCCCACACCTTCCTGACCATAACTGCAAAACTTAGAGCTGAAAACCCAAAAATGAAGCTGAAAGAAAGGCCTGCAATGGCTGCAAACTTTGCTTTCTTGGGCTGGTTAGCACCTAGCTCATTACCAACCCTTGTTGATACACTGAAACTTAGAGAAGAAGGGAATATGTAAATTAATGCAGTGGTTTGAATCAAAATGCCCATTGAAGCAACAGTTGCTTTTGGATTCAATAATAGCCCACATAGCAAGATCATGATCTCATACCACCACCATTCAAGACACACTGAGATGCAGCTTGGAATGGCCAAATTCAACAGAGTTTTCCACTCTTTGAAACACTCCACTGAAAACCCTCCCCATGTCTTCTTGTGGACACCAGAAACAAGGATATAAATTATCAAAGAACCTACAAGAATGAAGTTAGTCCATACCCCACTAAGAGCAACACCTTTAGTCCCTAAATTTAGGTGCGTAACGAGAAAATAGTTGATAGGAATGTGTAGAATAATAGCTAGAGTGGCACAAAATGTGAGAGGCAAGGTTATTGTTTGAGTTCTAAGATAGATTCTCAATGGATGCAAAAAAGATTGAGCTAAAAGGTCAGGAAGAGAGTAAACAAGAAATGACTGTGCTTCTGTGGCTATCGATTCATCTTGGCCGCAAAAAAGAAGGATGCTTTTCATGTTTAGCCAAAGAAAAGAAATAGGAAGTGAAGCAACAATGAGCAAAAGTATTGTTCTCTGCAAAGTTTGGCCTAGGAGGTGGTGTTTTTGAGCCCCGAAAGCTTGACCACAAATCGGTTCCATTCCCACAGCCAGGCCAGAGAGGATAGAGTAACCAGTTATATTAGCGAACCCAACAGCAAGAGACCCACCAGCTAAGGCTAGCTCGCCAAGGCGGCCGAGGAAGAGCATGGAGATCATTGAGCGTGGATAGAGCAAAAGACCGGTTAGCATCATGGGGAAAGCTATTTTGGCTATGGATATTGCTTCTCTGATAAAAAGGGTGAGGTCGGTCTGGTTTGGTATCTGGGTTTCTTGTCGTAGTTCTTTTTGTGTCACACATGTTGGGCTTTTAGGGATCAATAATGGGGTGAACATGTTGGGCTCTTGGTCTTTGATGGAGACAAGGAAAGGGAAGTCCTGATTGCATTTGCAGGATAGAGGAGGCGAGTTCAGCTGGCACATTCTTGTTTTGTGTAGGAAATGTTAAAAAGAGTTAGCGTTAGAGAGAGAAAACAGAGGTAGAGAAGTGTTTTTTGAGGGGGGGTTTTCGGATGGGGCGAAGGAGGGTTTTTATAGGGGTTTGGGAAAGACGGCAATAGCATGGCTCATCTTGTAATCGCTCCCATACGTTTTGTCGCTTCTCGGTGGCTTTAGCACCGGCCCTATGCATTAAGGAAACTGAATATAGAGAAAAATCCATAAACAATGAACTCAGATTTTTTATTTGGATGGAGCATGGCATTGGGTAAAGATTGGACATAGCAACTTCATTTGTGCTGGTATTTAGTACCTTGATTAAATAGGATTAAAAACCTGTTTTCTTTTGTTCTATGGCCTAATTTTCATCCTAGTTTATTTTATTTTATTTTATTTAATCTTGTCTATTTTTATTTTTAATTATAAAGCTTGGATCATCCCGTATGGCTGACCCAAAACTTGAATAAGTATAAAAATAAAAAAATAATTAATTTAATTTATCTTAATAAAAAATTTAAATTAACTCATGACACGATCAATATTGATAAAACTCGACCAAGACTTATTGACTTTAAAAAATAATCAAAATCATGTCGTTTTAATTTTTTTTAAAAATGATTTTTATAAGTCAACCCAATTCTTTTTTATTCTTGACATGGGTCTCATGTAGAGTCAACTCTTAAATTAGATTTAAAAATTATGTTCCTTTTTATTCATCAAATACATCAATTTCTTTTATAAATGCACTGAACCTGGGAATTAATTTTCAATTCAAAGAGAAAAACCAGAGAGAGAACGAATTTTCTCTTTACATGTATAAACCAGCTGTTGCACCGTAAAAAGAAGTCAAGAGTATCTCTTGAATATATTATGTTGGCTCCCATAGGAAAAAACTCTAATGTGTTTAGAAAAAGGGACAAAATAGTTTTTTGGAAGGTTTATATACAAGCACCGTTTTGATCTAAACTCCAAAAAGCTTCAATTGGGCCCATCAATGCTGCCTAGACAAGGAAAATTTGTTTGCATCGATTAAGTAGAGACTTCACTAATTTATTGCCATTGCCAACTCTGAGTTTGTCCTGTTTGTGTTGCCGGACGGCTTAAGTGATTGTGTCACTTCAGTATTTTTTACATCACTAGGTAATGGCCAGGCCACAAGATGCCGTCGATGATTGTCCTAGACTTTATTATCCGGCATTAATGATCATATATATTAGTCATGGTCAATGTACTGTATGCAACAAATTGTTGAGGCTTCTGTTAAAAAATAGCATTAAATCACGTGATATTTTCATGTTCATACGCTGGTCGACATCCCTTTCCCCTAACATCTCTTCAACCGGGAAAAAATTCAAGGGATAACCTCATAATGGCGCTCAAAATAGAAGTCAATTCTCAATCGGGTCCTCAAAGAACTCTCTCTCAATAAGTTCTCCGTTCTATTAAAACTCCTTGTCTAGATTCTTGTTTGATTAAACTTCTGAACCCGCTTTTTGAACAGGAAAAAACATGTTGAAAAGCATAAGAATAATGTTTTTTAACCTGTTTTTCCGTCCAAAAAGCAAGTTGAGCAGCTTAAATGAATGAGCCCTAAATCGTTGGGTCTAAAATCATTGTAAGTTTATATATATATATATATATATAGAAAACATTAATTTCTCTTCATAGACGGTGGCGTTATAATGCATAAAAATGGTAATTCAGATGAAAAGGATCAATGGATTTTGATTTGGTGGGAGTTTCTATTAGGAACCAAACAACGAAGTGCTTTAAAACAGCATTTCATTTAGGCAAAATCGATTATATGTTCATGCAATGAAGTGGTAAAACAAGATTCGGGGCATGAGTCATTTCAGCATCTTAGGCTTTTGGTAAAATAATCGCGGGTTTTTCAACTTTCAGCCAGGGTCTTTCTTTTACGCTAGATGGACTTACACCGTCTACGCTTCTATTTTGGAACAAAGCCAATTGGATGGGAGTTTGGTTTCACACCCTTTATTATTAGTGGATTGGTCTCGGCAGAGGGGAGATCACTCGAAGTCTCTCCAGCACTTGGGTGAAGATCTTATGTGCCCATGCTTGGGACCCTCTTGACTTGAAACATGCACATAGAGAGCGTCGTGGCTTAAATGGTCATAAATGTGTAAAGAGAGCACTAAGAAAAAAGAAAGTAGCGATTTCCAATGCTTAAAACTCCTTTCGTAATGCTTTACTTGACTCTAAATTAAGTTCCCATTCCACACCTGTTGAAAATTTGTTTCTAAATTCAGTTGAGAATTGATAGCTCGATCAAAGATCCCACCAATTTTTTGTAGTTATTAAGAAACGTTTTGTGGTCTTCTCTTTCAAAGTCACTTTCGGTGCTCTTGCATGCAAGAAAGGGATATGGGAAAACACTCTAATTAACACTGTTGATGACCTACAGAAATAAAGGAAAATAAGAAAACAAAACATACTAAATCAGTCACAAAGTTAGAATTAAAGGGAAAAAACCCAAACGGACAGGTGGTTATTCAATGCCGAAAGACCAGTGGTAAATAGAATTCCATGCTTTCACTCGAAGGGATTGGGGGCGTGGAGGTGTTGGGGAGGTGGGTTGTGGTGGTGTTGTGGGTGGGGGGATGAGGTTGGTGGGGGGCATGCTGAAAGAATAAAGAAGGGTCAATGTAAGATTTTGCTTTAGATCATGCCCTTGTAGAAATTTGATGATATTGATGATGGTAAATTAAAACTGCTTTTGACATAAACACCACAAATGATTGTTTTATCTTGCCTTCAACAAACACACACATATATATGATGTTCTCATTGTTTTATAATAATGTTTCAAAATTTAAAATACTTAAAAATAAATTTTTTAGTTATTGGATTATAAAATAATCACAGGTTTTAGCATGATGGTATATTCTTCATTGTTGGTAAAATTTATTACTTCTTGTAGAAAAAATATAACATATAAAACATTTTCTTTTTGAGGGATTTGGAGACCTTTAAGCAATGAGAAAATAAGCATTTATTCTTAAAACAAAAGTATTTATTCTTATTTTTTATATGATAAATATTCTAAAATTAAGAATGTATTTTTATCAATAATAGAGATCATTAACTTTTTACCTATATGATTCTAGGGTTATTTATACTCCTAGAATCATGTAAGAAAAATACTTCTTAAGATTTTTATTGAAGATTCTCTACTTTAAGTAAGCAAATTTATCGTTTTTTTTATATGATCTCAATTTTAAAATATTATTTTTTATATATTTTTATAGTATATGTAATTTGTTTGGATATTTACTTGCTTTATAGTTTTTTCTCATTCAAATTTGTTGTAAGAATTTATGATTTGCACATGTAAAGGTTTGTTTTAGATTTTGTAAAATTATATGTGTTTATAAATTGAAAAAAATTATGTTGAATTTTATGATTTCTACATTTAGAGGATGAATTATTGTAATGAGGTTTAGGATTTTATAAATTACACACTATCAAATTTGAGAAATATTAGTAAATGAGGTATTAAATGTCTATGCAAGAAGTATATATATAAAAAAAATTCTCCATCCAGATATTGTAACAATGAATCTTTTAGAAAAAAGAATTACTGGAGAAATATTTGTGTTGGTATGCACACGGAAAACCATATATTCTTCACGATACATGATAAAAATGATGGTTGAGTCAACTTCTAGTTTTAATACAGAGCATGAAGTTTTAGATGACAATAATAATATTTATAAGAACATTGCTATGGATGAGTTTAGAATGAATTAGAGCCATGTAAGTCAATATCAAATTATAGATGAACAATCTAATGCAGATACAACCAGGTTTTTTTTATCTTTTAAAAGATTTTGACAAGCTATTGTAAGATAGTTGCACAAATCACAGTAAATTATAGATCATTGTACAGATGTTCATCATCAAGTCAGATCATGTGTTGAGTGAAGTAAAATATGACAGAATTATCAAATAAGTAACAGGTATTTTATCTAAAGTGAACAGGTTTAAAGAAAACTTTTATGTTGTTAAGTTTATAATAACACCTTAATCTAAAATATCAAAAAATTAATATATATTCAAACTTCTGCATGATATGCTCCCTTTAAAATATAAACTTAACCGTATAGTATTTTTATTATAAACCCAAAACTGAAAAAAAAATGACTTATCATTCACTTCATTCATTTTACCCACGTCATCATATATTTTTAATGAAACAACCAATAATTAATTAATTACATTTCAACAATTATTCTAGATAACAAAGTAATATTGTCGGGAAAAAAAATAATGTTGGAAAAAATTATTGTTTTATTGATTTGTTTTAGAAAAAAATAATTATTGATTTATTGTTGAAATTTAGTAACACAATGTTTTTATATAAGTAATGCTCAACATTCGAGGTCTCGAGCGGTCATTTTATATTTGACCTTTTTAGGCACAGTGAATGATGTATATACGAGATATAGTTATAAAAAAAATATAAAGTATTTTCGGATCCCTCAATGGTCAAGATAACATACTAGTTCGTAATGGGCATACTATAAGTACACTGAGTGTTTCGAAAGGGCTAGCTAGCAAATTCAAATTGCAAAATCATTAGAATTGTATTAAAAATTAATTATGTTCCTAGGAGAGGAGAGGAAACTGGGGTTGGATTGCTAACATTCGTGATGATTTATCAGATTTAAAATTGATATTAACTAAAAAATCAAAATTGTGTTAGATAAATTATTATTTTTAGCCATAACAAGTCATAAAAGTTAATTCTAAGGATTATTTTCTTAAAGAGAATTAAAATGATTTAATTTCTTGACATGTATTTTATTTCTAGTCATAAGCACACCCAAATTTATTTATTTATTTATTTTATTTTTAATTGAATTGGTTGTAATCTTGAGTTGATTTATCAAACTAATCTAAATTTTCTGATAAGGGATAAAAATTAATTCCATGTCTTGATTTGATGAAACATAAACTATTTACATTGGAACTAAAAAACTTACAAGAATTTTACTTTTGCTAACTTCAAGTGAGATGGTTTAATCTCCAGATGAAGGAAGGATAAAACATTAGCTGCTCGTTTTTCTTGTTTTCCTAAGAAGGTCAAACATAGCTTTTTTTTTAAATTGAGAAGAACCACATGAGGCACAAACAGTAGTTGTCGTTTTTCATTTTCTTTTATAAGAACATGTTTACATGATAATTTTGTATTCTCCCTTTTGATTACTTTTGGACAATTGACTCAAGCAAGACAAAACATAGTTTGGTAGTTTATCACAATCAATTTCTCCAACTTAATTACAATCAATCTTTGCTAGGAAAAAATTCTGATGTGCACCTTTTGATTTCTAGGGGAGATATTATTGGTTCAATTAGGAAATCTAACTTGAAAACTATTGAGATTGAATTCGACTTAAGAGTAGAATTGTGTGAACTAGAGAATGATAATATTAATTCTTTTAGTTAAAATTACAACAAATAGTATTTGGGTATGTTTTTAGAACAGAAAATAGAAAAATAACAAAAATAAATTAAACAAGTTTCTATGTATTTTCTGTTTTAAAAATACAAAAATTCATTTCAAAACTTCTCTAAAATATTTCTTTTATATTTTTATATTTTTTTCAATCAAATATATTTTTGTCTTATATATATATATATATATATATATATATATTATCTTAAAATACAATTAGAATATTAATATTAAGAAAGATAGCGACATGAATTTTCTTGTTCTTTTATTCTTAATAACTAGAAGGAGGCTTTGAATTGATTACTGCAATGGCACTATCATCCTCCCATTTCTTCCTATTCACACTTAAAAATTATTGAGCTCGAAGAAGACCAGAATTTTGCGAACAAAAGAATGATTACTTTCAATTTAGCTGAAAATAGAATGATTATTTAAAGTAGATGGCAACTTTTTTTTCTTTGACTAATTGCTAATTAAAAGTTTATTTGAATTTATGGGTACATGCATTTCCTTAATTCCTCTCGCAGTGTCAATGTGAATAGGATTTAATTCAAATATTAAGTATACAATCATTTCTTGTTACACTAAAACCAATCCTAACTATTATG
The DNA here is from genome assembly GCF_000495115.2 of Populus euphratica. Classification (NCBI taxonomy): domain Eukaryota; kingdom Viridiplantae; phylum Streptophyta; class Magnoliopsida; order Malpighiales; family Salicaceae; genus Populus; species Populus euphratica. The sequence goes on along the minus strand of NW_011499946.1, from coordinate 249,281 downwards.
AAAACGATAGTCTCATCAATTCCATAGAATCATTAGCCTCCAATATCGCAACAAAATTTGAACTTAAAATCTCCAAGATCATGTTCTCAATTTAATCATTGAACGCCAACTTTTTCAAGGACATATTAGCTGTCCTAGTAATCAAAAGGGTACCTAAGCAATTGTCATTAACTAAAAATCCAGTTCATAGACTATCAGACTTGTGGTTTTTTCCCAAAACTCTTTTGTTTCCTTTGAAAAAATACATCTCTCACTATGTTTTTTCTTGCTTGCATCCAAGATATGAAGAAGCAGTCAAGCCTTCCTACCTCATTATCCAAAACTTGAACGAGGCAGGGAGAGAATACAACAATAGTGCTACCACAGCACACTTATCTATAGCTTGATAACTACAAGTCAAACTCTTGTTTAAACCGCTAGAAAATTCCAGCCAGCATTAACCTAGCTTGGTATCATTCTTTTCATCACTTCGTCCTATAAATCTCGATAACCCCATGTCGCCAAAGTACCCTATCAAGTCGATAAGCTTAATGAATTGAAGGATTATGATCAAGAATCATATTATTATAATAAAATCTCCTTTCACACACTAATTTTGGAAGTCTCCAAGTAGTCAAGACTTTATTGCATGTTGATGGTCTTATGGATAGGCTCAAAAAGAATGAGGATGTTATCTAGATAGTTTATTCTCTAAGTTTCAGTCGTAAGTGTGTGTTTTGAGGTGTTAAATTAGTAATTGAAATTATTAATCACAGTCTGGACACATCTTTTTTGTTCTAACGGATCCTTGTTCAATATTTAGAAAGATCCTAAATCCCTTTTAGACTACTTTGTCTTGTTCTTTGAAGCCCGTTATTTCTATTGATCTTTGCTTTGTTTTTACTTGTCTTCTCCACCGAAGGCCATTCCCATTTGATGTCCTTGCGTGGAAGATGAGACAAGAGTGTAAATCAATGGAAGATTTGGGTTTGCACGTGTATTCATCGCGTTGAAAATCCCACACGTGTAAACCTGCATGCCCATCTAATCTGCCATAAAAATAGCCGTACCGACTGGAGCTGATTTGCTGACAGCTATCTGTCTGTCCTTTTCATTAACTATGAAAATTGTTGTTTCCTACTTTTGCTGCCTTTTCTATTTTCAAACGTTGTTGTTCCCTTTTTTGAACTTTGAATATCAGAACAATATTTGAATTTTTTTTATAAATATATTTTTAAGGATTTTTGAAAAGCACAACTAACATGTAAATTAAATGAAGAATATTTCTAATTAGTTGTGTAAAAAATAAAAATATCATTCAATGAAAAAATAATTCCATGTTTAAGGAATAAAACATATTTTTTTTTATGTGGCTTATGCTTTTATTAATAAAATTTGAATTATGTTATGTTTGCTTTGGAGTTAAATATTAGAAGTTAAGTGTTATTGTTAATAATATTTTATAAATTTAATTATAGTGTAAAACTTTTTTTCTTTTTTGATTTGAGAGAAGAGAGAGAGAGATAGAGACAGATTGAATTATGGTAATAAATAAAAAAAGTCTATTTTGGTAATAAAACAAAAAATCTTATTTAACACTAATTCCAGTTATGAAAAAAATTAGTTTTGGTGATAATGAATTTTATTTAATGAGAAGAGTTATAACTGGGTGTTTTTTATTCTTTTTATTGTTCGAAATGAGAGATTTGTTGATACGATCTAAGCAATATCAAATTCAAATTTTAGCGTAAAACTTTTTTTTGGTTTAGTTGTATGCTATAAAGCATAACTTTCAGTTTGAATTTTGGATTGAGATGAATTTTTTGCAGGAGTTTCTAGACATGTTGTTATACATTGGCATTAAATTTCAGGTAAATCAGAGTTTGATAAGGAATTATTTCATAGGATTGAATTTAATGGACAAATCTTGTTAAATTTATCTATCTGGACCTTCATCTATTTTTTTGACTATGTATAAAGATACATAAAGAATTATGCTAGGATTCCAATTGAAAAATGTACATTCTTATCTTTCTGGTGATATATTGCATGTCTATTAATTTATCTAGATGTGAGAGAACAAAGTGTTCGAAGTCATGGCTAAAATTTGCTAAAAATATACAAAAATTAAAAAAACATTGTTTATTATAGGTTTCAATCAAAACATTAATTATCTAATGCTCATAAAAACATATGTGACAACTATAAACTTATTTATTCTATAAGGATTTCATGTCCAATAATGAGATATTTATGGTAGCATATATCATTTATAATTTGCAAGGATCTCATATCCATTATGAAATGTAAATTGAGGCAAGAAGGCTTAAGATATATTACAAGATTTTCTTATTCCAAAATGAGATTATATGAGGTTATTTAATGGAGATACTTCAGCCACTTTTCTTTCTATTTTTTAGAGCATCCTTTCGGCTAAACAAAGAAAAAACCTTAAGTATTCAAGACAACATCTTTCAGGCAAGAGAAAAAAATCAATAGACATCGCCAAGGGACATTTTTTAATCTACATGTTTCAGACTCGGCTACAAGGAATTCAATATAAGGACATATGATTTTGGTGTTGTTTTAATAACTTGCAATAATCTAAATATTTCTTAAGTTTTATTTATTATGTTACTTAATATCTCGGATAATTATATTTTAGTTTTAGAGATTTTATTTATGTTGAGTTTGTTTTGATCTAAAATTAATGTTTAGGCTTGTTTTTATGCATTAGACTTATGTTTAGTTAAGGTTTAGTTAATGTTCATTAGTTTGTAGGATAATACGGGACCATTAATGTTATTATTTTAAGATTATGTTATGTTTTGTTTTTATGCAAGTTGAGGCAGCCTTTAAACATTAATGAAATTTAATTTTGCCTAAGCTAACGTCTTTTTTTTAGAACAAAAAGTAAATTCAACTTATCAATATATAACTTATCTTTTGGCATCATTCACAAGCATCTAATACCTCTTGTTCTTAGTTACAAGTTAATTCAGGGTCAAGGTTTAGCCAAACCTGATTATTCATTTTTCTTGGAAAAGTTATCATTTTTTATGTGGATTGCATGACCACGTGATCACGAAGTTTGTATCACCTAATATAAAAAAAAATAATTTTAAAATCTTTTAGACCTTTTGGGTTATTTGCAGTTATTGATGGGCATGTCAAGGTATACAAAATATTTTCTGAATGTTTTAATGAAAAACATGTTGAGAATCAAGTATTTTTATTAATAAAAAAAACCATGACCTGAAATTCTAGTGACTGGTGTAAATAATAACTAAAATATTAAGTTTTAAGGATGTTTAATAGATGTATAATGGTAAAGATTTAATAAAAGTATAGGTTAAATGTAGTAAAAAATAAAGTATGATATATTTTGGAATCTCAAAGATTCTTTGTAAAAAAAATAATAAATTAAAATTTTAAAAAATTTATGTATAAATCCCAAAAATTTTCCTCTTGTAACATTTTTCCTTTAACCATCTAAGTTTTTGAAGATCAAGTGTTAACCAATCAACTTTCTTCTGTTTACTCATTATGTCGTACATGTGCAGCGTCACGACGATCATCTTTTCCAGATTGGGATAGTTGGGAATGAAGTGGATGGAAAGGACAAGGAATCCTTGTCCTTTCTCAGTAGAAAAAGAAACAATGAGAGTCATCATCTAGTATTTTGGTTACTAGGAACCCTAATGGGTCTTAGAGTTTGGGTAAAAGAGATTGATTACGTAAAAGAAATATATTAGCACCCCTAATACACCTTAATTAAGGTAAGTTGCATTGTTTATTTGTCTAATATAAACTAAAAAATTATTATATATTCTCATTGTTGATCTATTTAAGTTTGAAGAAAAGTCTTAATCTATAAGGAAATTTTTTTCTTATAAAGTTAAAAACCTAGTCATTCTAATCCCAATATAAAAATAAATTGTTTATTTATTGAATATTAGAAATATATTTTATGTATAAATTCATAATCTTGTATTGATATTTTTGAAATGCAGGCCAAAAACCTTTAGAATTTTAGAAATTTATTATAAAATCCATGCAAAAGTATTTTATATTTTTAAAATAAATGTTTAAATTATTTTTTAAGATTGTTGGTGATATGCAATTAAAAAATTTTACTACTTAATTTTTTTTTTTATCTTTTTATTTGTTCTATCACAAAATGAAAATAAGTAATAATACAAAAACAATATATAACATACATATATTCTCCTTTTTTTACTATATTTTACACACGCACCTCACAATTGCATGTTTAAAAACAATACATACTCAAAATTAAAAAATATAACACATATAAAACATCTGCAAATGGACATCCTGAAATTCACAAAATAATTTGAAGAAGTCGTTGGAACTCAAAGACAATACTAGGAAGCTTCTAAATTGCAGGAATAATAGTGGTGTATGGGTGTCACGCACTACTATATAGGACCATACGTTGTCACCGATGAAGACAAGAATGAGTGAATAAGGTAGATCTCATTTTCTTATTCATGTTTATACCAGTGGTGAGGGGGTACTACCGCATGAAAAACAAAAAAAATCCATAAAAACAATGGGTTTTATCTTCTTGTTTTCTTCTTTTTAGATTTGTTTTTTTCAATGAATCCTCTCTTCTCCATCAAGGGTTATTAATGTTGCTATTACTACACATAAAAAAGGAAATGGTTGGAGGTGGGTATATTGGTTGGTCGCTGGAGAAGGATGGATCCTTAATGGTGGGTTGTTTTCTTGCTGTTGTTGGTTGTCGGTGGTGTTAAGTTTAATGAATTCTTTAGGGAGGTTTATTGAAGGTAAAGGGAAATTGATGATGGGAAGTTGTTGTGCCATTGTGGCTGAGGAGGTCACAATGGAGATGGTTGTGACTGAGAAGGGAGTTACTCATTATGGTTTGTTCTTGGTAGTGTATTTTTTCTTTTGGCTAGATTTTTTTTTTTTTTTTTGTTAGTTGATGTAGTTGTTATAGGCAAAACTAGAGGGGAAAGGAGGCATTTGTTAATAATAATAGGAAACAAACTAGAATTGTTGGTGTGAAACGCTGTTGTGGTTTGTGGTGGGCTGGTAGTTTAGGTGTGGTTAATGGGTTAAGTTTAGGTCTAATAGGTTCAAGGTTTTTTGTATATGTATTTTGAGAGAAAGTATGAGCTGTAGAGTATTTTTTTTGTAATTACCTCCCCCCTCTCTCTTGTGTAAGATAAACACTTTTTTATAGATGGAAAATTTTGTTTTCTTTCCTACATGCTTTGTCCAACAAACATCCTAAATTCACTTTCCTCCTTTATTTTTTTTTTCATTTTCATTTTGGTACCTTTATCCAAATGTTTTTTTATTTTCTTATTTTTTTGTATTTTGATTTAAAAAACAAAATCAATGTTGACTTAATGAGAAAAATAAAAAAATTTAAAAATAACACATTAAAAATTAAATGCGTTGAAAAGAAATTTGAAATTTGAATCATTTTAAGATGACGATGAAAATATTGAAAATAATGTAAATACATCAAGAGCATATATATATATATGTATATTGAAAATATTTAAAAAATAAGAGATCAAAAATTAAATTACAACACATTACATTTATCATATAAACTTAAATATTCAGGGGGGGTTATTCATTATCTCCAAACCCTATTCTCAACAAACACACACAATCTCTAAGGTGATTATGATTGTGCTTACACCTCTAAATCCATCATGGATCCAACTTTTCTTGTTCTAGTTGTTTAAACTAGTAGCTAAGTTAATTAAACATGGTCAAATTATACTTTTCATTTTGAAAAGCATTGGCTCAATCAATCAATATTAATGGGCTATGTGCTTTGTATTCAACTCCCATCATAGACGTGTTGCTATTAAGGTACTAAATTTTCAACAAAGATGAAGATTTATCAACATTCTTTAGAAAGTGAATGGAATAAAAAGCATAAAAAATAGAAGAGATCAATGTGTATATATATTCTCTTGAAATTTAAAAGATGTTGACAATCAACCACTTTGCTTTTCATTCAAAAGATAGAAAACATTTTATAATAATATTACCCTAAACTAGTCACAAGAAATAAATTCTAAGTTGTTAGTGAAAATGTTAAAATGTTCTCTCTCTTTATCAAGTAAGAGATTCATCTTTAGGGACATGGAAGAATAGCATAATGTCATTAATATACCCAGAGTAAATTGACTTTTATATTATTTGAATATTTTATATTCTATTAAAAATTGATTAAGTTTTTATAATTCATTGCGATGAGTTAACTTTATGGTTAAAATTTTTATAAATACTAAACTCAAAAAATTTGGACATTATATAGTTTTAAGACTATATACTTAATCATGGACGATCCTCTATAATATAAGTATTAAATATATGATAAATCATTATATCTATACTCATAAGTATATATAAGATCTCTTAAAATACCTATAATACTTATTATCTCATTAATAATATATAAGAGATATTTATCTCTCATTAATGTAGTAAAAAACAAAAGACTTTTTAAATCTTTCCTTTATCTGAAAACTATAAAGTTCTAGAGGCATAAATACTTTTTGAACCATCTAAATAAAGATTAGAATTTTTCATCTCTTAATATATATATATAAAAGTATTAACCAACTCAAGAAGAAACATTTTTATTTTTTGAATTTAAAACTCATTTAAATTATTTGTTGCCTTGAATCATCTAATATTTTCTTTATAAATATATTAATTTTATCATCAAAGGATTTTAAGTTGGGTTAGTACTATTTTTGTAGGTACTCTAGCTTTTATTAAATATCCAAAGTTTTTTAAATTAAAAAAAAAATATAAGTACTTAAATATATTGATTAATCATTCCTTTAAATATTAAATAATTTTTTATTTATATGTCTTGGATTTTGGAATATTGAGAATATAAACTGAATAATTCTTTAATATATTTGATGCATTTTTTATCTTTTTATTATTCTTTTCAAAAACGTACACCATACATGAATTGCTCGAATAGCTTTTATGGGACACAATATTCTTGCTCGTCAATTTCCAAAGTCGACAACTTTGAATGGCTGCTGGAGACAATTAGTATCAATTCGTCCATCGCATGGAATCCCACTCGGATTTTCTTGCCATAAAAGTTAGTGTATTCTGTGTGCTGAGATTCTGAGTTTTCAAACTTACTAATTCCTTTGCTGCTCTAATTAACTGCACTAACATTTGTTATTTTTTAATATTAAGGGGGAATTTGAGATTGCCATAACTTTTGTTTTTTTTTTTATGTATTTTAAGAGTATGTTTTACGTGAACAAGTACAAAATTGATGTGCTTTTAATGATTTTTTTATGGTCTTGATGTATTAATATAAAAAAAAATTTAAATATTTTAAAAGAAAAACACTTTTAATGACATCACCATTTAAGTATTGTATTATTTTTAAGTGGTATCCTCCATCAGTACACATTTGATTTTATAATCAAATGAAAAGCAAATCATTCTCATAAAAATTAGATGATATGTGAGAATTTTATTTTTCAAATTTAATTCATAGAATTCAGTATGTCTTCAAGTATCTACCTCTATCAACTTTCTTTTCAAAGCAAATATCTAACAAAATGGATTAGAAAACTGCAATTTGCAACGAGAGAGCGTCACCATTTTCTTTTTTCGAAGTCGGAATGCGATGAGAGTCTCTTTCTGTAAGAAATCGAAACGTGGATGACGGTGACGTAAACATGAATGGGAATACCAAGAACTCCAATACCGGTCGATGGGAGACACGAGGGAGAGATGCCTATGATCTTGACAAGTGTCTGTCAACTAGTCGATCCAACGGTCATTAGACGAGATGTGGGGTCCAATTATAATGTCCCCTTTAATGTGACAGCCTACTTGCGGTGTGGAGCATTTTGTCCACGTACAGTGATTTGCACCTGAAAAGGGCAATGTTCTCACTTGCTCTTCATGGACAGTGGTGTGCACCCAACTTCCATGATCATATCTTGGTAGATCACGGCTTTCATAATAAATTGGATATTGCTGATTGATCTGAATCCCATGATGTTATATTAGGAGGATATCTAATTGTTGTGGATGTTGATTAGATTTCATTTCTTTCTAAAATATGATTTTTTTGCATTTGGAATGTATAAAGACTTGTTCTAAATAGTCATTCAATTTAATTGGGTATTCAATTACAGTTTTACTTTATTTATAATTCAATTGAAAAGACATTGAGTTGAAATGCTCCCTCAAAATGTCCTTTAATAAATTAAGCGGTATGATTGGACCGAATAAGTCCTTATGGAATAAAAACTCATCTGCCAGTCAATCTTCAAGTATTGTTTTATTTAATGTTTGCTCAATCACTCTTTTATATGTCGAATATAAAGTTGAGCTCGTGAAATGATATTTAGTTTACTCGGAAAAATCATGTTCTTAAAATTCATTTCTTTCTTAGAAACTACTTAGGTCAAACTATTTTTTTCCGCCACTTTCATTCACGGGATACCATGAAATGAAGAGGGAAGGAGGGGGGTAATGGTAGTTGTAAGAAGTGATGGTTGGGAATCACATGCCATGAGAGACTGAAAGAAGAGTTTGAATGGATTAGCTTCCAAACAAGTGTTTGTGGGGCCCAAAAATGACAAGTTGGGGGCAACTTTTGAACGGTCGGGAAAAATTAGGCACCAGTCCATGAGGGGAAGCTTTTGCCCAAGAAGAGCAACGTTACTCTTTAGAGAGAGAGAGAAGGAAAGCGATAAGAGCAGCAGCTTGCATCGATCATCTTCATTAGAAAATAGGAAAATTTGCGGTGGAAGCAACTTGCTTTGTTGATAGTTACTCTTTACTTTTTGGATGGAGATTTGCAATTAAGTATTATTGCCCACATTTTAGGGTTCCGTGCACATGCAAACTTTTAAGTCTTCACAGTCAGATGGTCTTTTCTGCAGTTTCAAGATGGCAGCCATGTTATTGATTGCTCAAATGGCATGCAAAGCTGTATTAATATTAGAAACAGCTCATGATGGGAGGGCAAGATCCTGGCCAAAAACAGTTGGAACATTGACATTTGGTATCTGTTTAGATTTAGGAGGCAGGCATTTTCTTTATTTTGGAATAGTCGCGTGGAATTAACAACGTAATCGCATGACAAGATTACGAGAGAAGAAAACTCTCATCTCTCTACATTTACATGTTTAAAACACTACCTAATTAGGATTCGGAAAGGCACGCCAGCACGAATTCTTGGAACAACAGCAACTGTGGCCTGGATGAGGGCCAATTCTTCACAGGCCATTAGCCCATCTTAGAGGACTACGTCGGCCTTCTGCTGAAAAGAATATCATGATTAAGGACTCCTGCAGATAAACTGCGCTCAAGTCTGAGATCAAATCAGAGACAAATGAAGACCCATAGCTAATCTGGGCCCAATCTTTTCTCTCTCTTATGTTTTAAAAATGGATGAGGAGATAGCTTGATCATTCATCCGGGAAAAAATAAACATTAATCTCGAGACCAATTACAGATTAAGTGTTCGGGAATGTAATAATCATGGTTTTTTCAAATATATTTTGTAAATATTTTTATTTTAAAAAAATCATTTTTAATGTTAATATATTACTCAGAAAACACAAAAAAAATATTTCACAGAAAGACAAAAATAAATAGATGCAAGCTTACTGTAAGAAAAGCCAGTGATTCAGTGAAAGGGATTTGGGACCTCAGACAATCGAATGCCCACCACATAAACCAACCCAGCCCCCCAGGCTTATGTAAATAGAAACCAGAGCTGACAAATTCTGGCTCTTCGAGGGCATAGTTCATGGGCCTTTATATTCGAGGGTACAATACGGACAAGCCAACCACGCCGTCATCATTTCCATCGTATCACAAGGAGAAAAACAACAAAGACCAGCTTTGGTCCTTCATGACCCAATAACATGCCCTGTGGCGTGGGGGGCACATTCAAGCAATCGGTAGATGACATTCGCATAACTTCAAAGTGAAAACGCATCCACACAACCATACAACATAAGCCATCGAAGAAAGGGCACAAGCAACAAGTTTAGCATAAATGGTTTCTATCTAGTACATAAAACCAGAAACAAGCGTCCACCGAGTTTCCACAGAATTTGAAGGCATAAGACTACAAACTAGAACAAACTGGACCCTGCATTACAAGATTGGAGCATAAGTTGCATTTTGCCTCCTGCAATAGTTGAGATAGAAAAGGCGGGCAGGCTTGTACGTAGATTGTCAACCTAGTTTCACCAAAATGACAAACCGAAAGAAGCTAGGAGAGGACGCTTCAGACCCATCAGGATCAAGCATCATTCATCAGCTGGGGGTGATTGACTGCAACATTGTACGAATATTGAGTAATAAAAAACATGTGGGAAAGATACATTAGATCAGGAAATCAAAAGCACAGTATTAAGAAACAAACCTGCGGTATCTCTCACGCATGGGGCTTTCAGCTCCTCCATTTAGACTGTCCCTCTCATCAGGAATGGAGCTCGGGCTTCTTAGCTGACCATTTTCAGGGCTATCTCCATCTCTTTCATTGGGGCTTCGGCTGGAACCACGACCATTGTCTGGGTTAGGCCTTTCTCTTCCATATGGACTATGGCTGGAACCACGACCACGGCCTTGGTTAGACCTCTCTCTTCGATATGGACTACGGCTTGGACCACGACCATTTTCAGGGCTACTCCTTTCTTCCCTTTGATAAGGACTATCACTGGGGCCATGACCATTGACAGGACTAGCCTTGTCCCTGCGGTAAGGACTACGGCTAGGGCCATGGCCATGATCACTGCCAGCCCTCTCTCTCCTATAAGGACTACGGCTTGTGCCCCGGCCATAGTCAGGACTAGCCCTATCTCTCCTATAGGGGCTAGGGCTGCGGCGGCGACCATAATCTGGGCTACCCCTCTCCTTGCGATATGGACTAGGGCCACGGCCATAATCAGGGCTTCCCCTCTCTCTCCGGTAAGGACTTGGAGAGCGCCTCCTATCATGTCCTCGCCTATCCGGTGACCTATCACGACTTCTATCAGGACTGTATCCATCTTTCCTTTCATCATCATCTCGAACTGCATATTCCACTGAAATAACTCGATCCAGCAGCTTGCTGCATAAAAAACGAAAGTACAAATCAGCAAGTGAGCTGCTGCATTTGAACAAGAAATCAGAAGGATCCACTGCATATCCAACCCAAGAACTCTGGATGGCTGGTGGTCAGTGTGGTTTTGAACAGTATGACAGGAAAAGTGTGGTTACACTGCTGAGAAATAGGGTAAGAGAAGTTTATGAATAGGAAAAGCACCATTTACAAAAGAAACAGGATAAGTTCAAGAATATAAAGGAAAATGAACCTCAAGTTTGTGGCGTCCAGTGCTTTGGTGGCGTCCTCTTGTGCTTCATACTGAACAAATGCAAAATTTCTTCTTATCCTTACGCTCACTATCCTCCCATAAGGTTCAAAGTGCCTCTCCAAATCCTTGGTCCTTGTATGATGTGGATCAAAGTTGATAACAAATAGCGTCTTAGAAGGCCTTGTATTAGTTGATCTTCTTGATGTGCCACCAGGCCTTCTAATCCCACGTTCTTGCTACAAAATTAGTAACAATTACAGCAAGTCAGTTCATGAAAGATGCATAACTTGAGCACAGAAGAAAACGCAAAATATACATCCATGAGAATCATAACATGTTGTTACCTTTGTCCATTCAACACGAAGTCTGCGGCCCTTGCGACCAAATTCTACACGATCAAGTCCTCGAATAGCATCCTCAGCATCTCTCTCATCTTCCATATAGATAAAAGCAAATCCTGTATCCAATTACAGAAAAAAGACACTCAGTAAAATATAATACTGCCATGTTCCCTGAAAGGATTCTTTCATAATCAGATGGTATTTCTTCTTCAGCAGCGCACAAACCAGCTAAACCCCAACCCTTGAATAAAATTTGGCAACCTTCCTGAAATCTATAAACTAAGTGACCAGTAGAAATAGCAACAGACCTTGTGCGAGATGAACTAAATGATGTCAAGGAACTAGAATCCAAATGTGGATGTCTCATGGTGGGTCAATGAAAATAGAGTGCCTTCTCCATCTATTCTGCTGCCTCTGCTGTGAGGTTGACAATGTTTCAATGTTGAAACATGTCTGGAATTGAAGGCTGGGCAAAAGTCATGAGAAATGAAAGGCAATGGTGTCTGAGGAAAATTGGCATGGTTCTGCCATTGCGGATGAGAGTGACTCTACTTGAAAACAAGAAGATGCTTATCACAGGAAAGGAACAGAATTCTGAACAGCCATCCGTTAGCCGGGGAGAGTATGGATTTTCCAAGACAATCCTGCGCCAAAGAAAAGGTTGAGTATGGGGGTGTATGCTTCAAAAAAATGCTGGTCTTTTTTCATTAATAAATCCTGAACCCCCACTGAAACTCAACAAAGTACGACGGCTTCCAGTGAGTCCATAGGCTGACGGATGTCTCAATCATGCTGTTGCACAACTGGTATGAAGGGAAAGTGCAGGCCGACGAATGTCCCAATCATGCTGTTGCGCTACTGGTATGAAGGGAAAGTGCCACTTGTAAGCTTAGGAGCCTGACCCCCACTGACTTGGATGGTTGTTGCAGGACTTGCTGATTTGTTCCAGAACGGTGCATGCATAATTTTTTAATGATGTTTTCTACATCCAGTGGAGATGCCTTAAAACATTATTCTCTTATTAGCTTATTTTAAGATTAAATATGCTTAGTCTGCAAAGATACAAATCAATTATTTTGATGATAAAAATTAAAACCTCTGGCAGATGGATGCCAACCATCTCTTAACCTACCATACATGTTAAGTAATTCAGTAATAGTTCTGTTGACGTCTTTGCTCACAACAAAAAAACAGCAGTGACAAGAGTTAACTTCATTAGCACCATGTCTACCTCTACAACTCTCAAGCTGCCCTGACATGTCTTTTTTCCATTCGAGTGGAACAGAATCATATGCTATATCAACTAATACCATCATAGCATCAACTCTATTATATTATAAGTTTATTTTTTTCATATTTAAAAAACATTTAAATAAAACCTTCTCAATACTTCACCCAAGAATTCATTATTCAATTTTAGTCCAAAAGGGGAAAAACATTTTCTTCGTTGCACTTGAATAAAAAGATCTCTTTATATAACACAAATAACCTTCACAATTCCCACAGTTATCAATTTTACTATAAACTGTAAAATAACTAGCCAATAATAAGCCTTTTGTGGAAAAAAGGCTACGACAAAAGCTAATAGAAACTTTACAGATTTAATAGCCAGTGAGGAAAGAACATAAGCTTACCAGACTTCATATCCACCCGTTCAACTCTCCCGTATCGTTTGAAAAGCCGTTCCAGCTCAGTCTGTCTTGCATCATACTCAAAGTTCCCACAAAAGATAGGCCTCATTCTCACTAGCCACGGACATTTCACATAAATGAGATAATAAACAATATATTATAACTCTTAACATCATTAATTTCTAATGGGTTCCTTGCAAAACATTGAAAAAGTCAAGTTTTATTCCCAAAAACTACAACATTTAAGTGTTTATTTCATTGTTTTGAAGGATAACCATGCCTTGAACCAACTAAGAAATTATGGGTCTCCATTTTCAAGTATGAAGTCTTGATTTTTTGTGGAAATCACACATTTTCAACGAGTTTCGAAGGCTGTTTCAGACTTAACTAGGATTCTTCAACAAACCATAAGAAAAGGTACCAAAATTTATGATAATCAACAATCAACAAGAAAATAGATAACAAATCATAATCAGATCCACAAGATCAAATCCTAAATAACAGATCTACAATAATGACAACCAGATCTACCGCGTGCAGAAAAAAGAACAAATTTTAAGCCAAGTTTCCAAGAAACCAAGAAAAAAAAAACATTTTCTCGCGCTTTCTGGCTAAACAACGGTAAATAATTGATTGATTTGATTTTTATTACCTGTTGAAACCGGCGATTTTGTCGAAATGAAGCTTTGATTGAAACCCTAGTTTGTAAGAGTCAACAAAACAACAGCGTTTTCGTCTGTTAAAGAGATATTTTTTCTTTCATAACGAAGAAAGCTTGCGAGTGTGATAAATAGGCGGAGAAAGATATAATGAGTTTGATTTTTAGCAAAAAGGTCCTTAGTTCTTTTGTTAATTGAAATGTAGGTCCTAGAAGTTTTGACAAATCTAAGAAAATGTACAATCCCTCACGTGCAAAATTAGGATACAATATATTTTGATCCCGTATTAGATGTTTCTTTCTTTTCTTTTTTCTTTTCTTTTTTTGTTTTAAACATGAAACTCTTTCCTTCTTTTCTTTTAAACTCAATCGGAAATTGATCCAAGAAAGTAAATGGGTCATTAAATTATCAAGATTACTTGAGAGTTATTGGTCAATTATTTTATTAAAATTTTGTTGTTTTATTCTTTAAAATAATTTTTTATTGAAATTATTGGTTTTTATCAAGTCAACTAAATTACTAAGAATCTAAATGAGTTAATCAAGTTTTATTGAATCAATATCCAATTTATTTTAATTAAAAAATAACTCAAATTAAATTTTAAAATTTTAGTTTTCTTAGTTAACATGTTAAATTAAATTGATTTTAGTTATTATAACTATAAATATATCTCGATCATTTATCTATAATTAATTTTTATCATTTTTTAAAAGCTAGATTTAATATTTATTTATGTATTCAAAAGATATGTGAATGGTTCACAGTGTTTTTCTTTCGTCCCTTTTTTTTTAGTTTTTATTAAATTAAATTTTATGTTAATTTAAACTAATTTATTAAAGGATGGTGAAGTTAAAGAAAGGGAATTAAAATGGAGGAAAAAAAGAACGAAATTGATGGCTTATTTAAACTTTGAGGTGAAATATATATTTTGCCTCAAGAAAAATCAAGAAAAAAAGTGTTGTTAAGGGTAATTTAGTAATTTTATAATGATTCATTTTTCATTCTAAAATTTAAAGGGGTATTTATGTCTTTTTATTTTTAATAATGATCCTTATAATCCCATATTTATAGTTTTTTAAGCTTACATTCAAGGGTATTTTTTTTTATGAGTAATCAAATGACTTGCATGCCATTAGAAATGGGTTTTTTATAACTTATATTTAGGGTTTTTTTATATTTTCACTTAAGCTTTTTTGTGTACTTTAATAGCTTACATTGAAGTTGGTTTAAGGGTAATTATATAATTTAACATATACAAATATTATTAAAAAAATATTTATTGATATACACATTACTCGTATTAGTAAGTGAACAAGTCTCATACTCTTCAGATGTGCATGCAGGGTTATTGAGTGGCTAAACGTCACTTTTCACGATAATGTTTGAATCATCTTGGCATCGCCTCAATATAGAGGTAAAATGTATGGCTAGAGATCATTTGTTTTGAAGTTAGTGACTTTTTTTTTCCTTATTGATTTTCATATTTATCCCTTTAAAATCTCAAAGCCTTTCAATTTTTATTCCCTTCAAAAAAAATTTCCCTAATTATAATTTATTTTATTTAAAATAATTTATAAAATTTAAATTATTTTTCAATTTCACCCTTTTATTTTTTCATCTTTTAAATTTGATTCTTGTTCTTTTTATTACTATTTATTTTATTTAAGATCATTTTTAAAAATGATATTTTTTACAATTGCACCGTCATTTGTTTTTTTTCTTGTCAAATTTGATCCTTATTCTTTTTATTGTTATTTTTTTCACTTTGGTAATTTTTAATTTTTTTTGTTTCATCTTTCAACATTAAATTAATTTAAATTTGAGCTTCTTAATAAAGTCCAAATCTAAGATTTCATGAATTGTGAGTTGTAAAAATTAACTAAGGTTTAAAAGATTCACTTGGCTCATCATGGTTTATTTAAATTAATTTTATTTTTTAGTTGTTTTATTCAATTCACTTTCATTAATGAATTTTTTAATTTTTTATTGGCATGAATAATTATTTAATTAAATAAAAAATTTATTCTAAGAAACAAATATATTAAATATGACTCAGTATATGACCCGAATTGAGAGGTTAAAAATCTTAATTTTGATTATCTCATGATCAAATAACAATATAATTAATTAGATATGCATCTAAACATTTCAATTTAATATTGAAATATTTTTATATCTAAAAATAAGTTATATCCAAAAATAAGTTAGAAAAGCTTGTATATTTATTTATTTATTTACTAAATAAAAAATAATTATCTTACCTATGAAGGAAAGCAAGTTAAATAAACAGTCTAGTTCTGCATAATGATGACTTGAAAAAAAAGAAGGAAAGTTAGTGATCATTTGGGGTGGTGTTTTAATAAGAGTATCGGCAAAATTTGATTTTTTATTTAAATTAATTATGTCTTTAGTTTTTGTATTGTTTTAATGTGTTAATAATAATAAAAAAATATTATCTTAATATGTTTTCAATTAAAAAATATTTTAGAAAGTAATTTTGACAAAAATCTCACCTCCGTGTCCATTTTTCTTGAACGGGGTTGTAAATTTTAGATATTCATGGCTTCAAGCAAATATGAGAGTTCAAATCCAAAAGGCCAACAATTCCCTCCTTTTCTTTTATGCTTTTCAAAAACATATTATGAATTTATATTTGTATGGCTTATAACTATTCATAATAGCATTAGCATTTAATTACTGTTTTAAAATAAAAACAATATAAATATAAATATACTTGATTAAAAATACAAGAACATAAAATAAATATATATTAGAAACAATTTTAAGATGATTTTATGTAATTTTAAACTATACAAACTTTCAAGATTTTCAAAATATTTGATTGGTAATGTGAGATTTGCTTTTTTTCACTTTGATAATTTTTAAAATCATTATTTTTTGTTTTATCCTTTAATATTAAATTAATTTAAAATTAAGCTTCTTAATGAAGTTCCAATATAAGATTTTATAAATTGTGAATTTTAGAAATTAACTCATGTTTAAAAGGTTCGCTCGAGTCATCTTGGTTTTTTTAAATTGATTTTATTTTTTAATTTTATTAATTAACATTGAGTTGTTTTTTAATTGAATTTTATAGTTTTATTCAATTTACTTTCATTAATGATTTTTTTAATCTTTTATTAGCATGAATAATTATTAAATTAAATAAAACATTTATTCTAAAAAACAAATTTATTAAACATGTCTCACCATATGACCTGAGTTGAGAGATTAAAATCTTAATCTTAATTATTTTTTGATAAAATATCAATTTAGTTAATTAGATATGCATCTAAACATTTCAATTTAAAATTGATTTTTTTTTATATCCTAAACTAAGCTGGAAAAGATTGTATATTTATTTATTTTTTACTAAACAAAAAATAATTATATAACTCATGAAAAAATACACGAATAATAACTAATTTAATTTTATACATTGATAGTTTCCTTCAAGAACATAAGGAAAGTTAGTGGTTGTGTTTTCATAAGAGTTTCAACAAATTTTAATTTATTTTATTTAAACTAATTACATCTTTAGTTTTTGCATTATTTTAATATAACAATGTAAAAAAATTATTTTAATTAAAAATTATTTTAAAAAATAATTTTAACAAGAGCCTCGACTATCGGTGTCCACCTTTAACAATGGGCTAGTAAATTTTAGATATTCATGGCATGAAGCAAACGTTAGAGTTCAAATCCAAAAGGCCAACAATTCCCTCTTTTTTTTTTTTGCTTTTCATAAACATATTCTGAATTTATAGTTGTATGGCTTATATAACTAATCATAATAGCATTAGCATTTTATTACTGTTTTTAAATAAAAAAACAATATAAATATAAATATATTTGGTTAAAAATACAAGAATATAAAATAAATATATATCAGAAACAATTTTAAGATGATTTTATGTAATTTTAAACTATACAAACTTTCAAGATTTTCAAATATTTGATTGATAATGTGAGATTTGCTCTCCACCGTTTTCCTTTTTTTCCAGCATGGATGAGTTGTGTTAT
This sequence comes from Populus euphratica, assembly GCF_000495115.2. Taxonomy (NCBI): domain Eukaryota; kingdom Viridiplantae; phylum Streptophyta; class Magnoliopsida; order Malpighiales; family Salicaceae; genus Populus; species Populus euphratica. Next base: position 231,270 of record NW_011499946.1, on the reverse strand, counting down.
AATAGCCTCTTTTTTCTTACATGCGAGGTTTCATTTTTCATGTTTTTTTTAAGGATCAAAATCAAGTTGCTCTAACCCATCAGTTAAGGCCCAGCCCATTTAGTTTTGGGTTTAATTCTACTGATAACATGGTTTCCGAGTCATCCATGCTGTCCTAGCTTGCACCATGAAGAGAGGGAATTGCTTGAAAGAGATAAGGAATTCATGATTGGCTAGTGTTATTGAATATTATAGAGCAACAAGTTTACACAAAGTGAGAAGAAATATTAGTGGAATGGTTAAAATGGCCAGCTGCATTGTCTTGTTCCAGCAAGAAATTATTGAAGCTGGCTTCTTCTTCATTTTCTTGAATTTGAGCAGGTTCTTGTGCTAGAGAATCGAGAACTGCGATTTCAGCTCTTGTTTTGGCTAGTTGGCTTTCTACACTGTGAATTTGTTGGTGTAGCAAAGAGATAATCCCAACACAGCCATAGACAGGGTCTTGAGTTCTGCACCGTGCCTCATAATACAAAGAGTTTGCTGCTTCAGCTCTTAAATGTGCTGGGAGTTGCTACAATAACCAAAAGGAAAGTATAAGATATTAAACTCTGAAATTGTTTTGGAAGAGTGAATGCCTTTTAATATAATTAAAACCAATTAATTAAGTCAAATTTCTCATACAACGCCTCCCTTGAAGTCACCATACTCTCTTGAAAAAAGTTATCTAGCCTGATGGGGGAATTAGTCCTATTTCGAGAGAATTTACAGGTATGTAATCAACAATACTGTTCTTCAAAAGACTAATGCTATTTTTTTAGAAATAAGTTCATTGACGACTAAGTTTTTGTCATGCAGGTTATATTTCAAAAATTATCTTTTTAATTCTTTTTAGTAAGATTGAAACAGAGTTTCCAACTCTAAGTTGCTCAAAAATATTTTTTTTATCATAGAATAAAGAGAGAAAAAAAGGGATAGATTATATTGTTATGTTTTTTATTTTAAAAAAATCATCATTAAATAGCTAAGATTTCTCAGTAAACTCATTTGGGACAAACTGCATTCTTAAATATGGTGCGTGAAGATAGCTTTTCCCTATTTTATTCTCTCCTGTATGGCTTGAGTGCAAATGATAATGAAACTACTTGTAGTTAATTAACGAATTATATTTTAGTTTAAGCACTAAAAGGAATGAAAACAGTTGTGATGGATATGATTTGTCAAAGATCAACAATGCCTGGAGCATTTTGCAACATTACTGGCACCATGAATTCTGGGAAAGCAAGCAAATCTTCGAGGATTATTAGAAGGAAAATAAGGCGAGAAAATGCAATCTGAAGGACATCTCCTTCTCAAATACTTGCAAGCTGCACAACGACAAGAAATCATTCTCAAAATCTAAATAAAATCTAATGAAAAGAATTCAAAGATTCTCTAGATCTTTCTTGCTCTTGAAGAAGAAATCCAATTAAGATTTTCATTGTCGTATGTTAAATATAAGATAGCCATCATGTCTAGAGTTAAACTAGCCACAAAGATTTTTCAAACGGCTACATTTTTCGAAATTGAGGTTGAAGAAGGAAAGTTGATGAGAATGGAATTAGATTTTAAATTTTGGAGAGAATTAAGAATGGCGAGAGTGGACTTATGATCAAAGGCTCTGTTTCCTCTTCCATGCATGCTATCGCTTGCCAAGAAGATATAAAAGTCTAGCCATTCCTTTTTTATAAGAAATATAATTATGATTGAGAAGTCTTGGGTTATAGTTCAGGCTGCATAACATATATACTTTTTTTAAGTGAGAAAAAACAAATTGCTCGGTTGAGATAGAAATATTTATATATCTAAAAAATGTGCGTCTCTAGTCGGCCTTCCGTGGGCTTCTGGGAGTGTCTCCTTCATTTTTGCCCGCGATTGGACCAGCCAAGCACCCCCTTTACATGAACATGTAACTGTTGCCAGCCACGGATTATATATATATATATATATATATGTCACGGATTATATATATATATATGTAAGGTATTCAATAACTAGATAAAGGAGTTTAAAAACATTCATACCACACAGAATTCCAACAAGCACACTCGCTTATTCACTAGATATGAAAACAAACACTAGAAAGTAAACAAAGTCTTTGCATAGAAATTGCAACAACAATGGCGAAGTCACAGCCACACAGAATCAAACTAGAAATCCACTCATCTAAAACCAGATTATTTATAATTCTGACTTTGAAAAAAATATTTTTAAATATTTTTTTAAAAAAGAAAAATAGACACGAGAATAAGAGGGAGATTCTAAATATTTTTATTACTTTTAATGAGTTATAGATTTTGAATAATAGGATGTTATTGATTACTATAAGATTTCTCGATACTTGCATGGTTGCTAATCCACTGGGAGGGACTCATTTCCAAATAAAGATTCCAAGAAATCATCATCCCAAACCTGAAATATTCAAAATAAAAACTTATTAGGAGAGCCGTGAAGTTATATATGTGCCTGGATGCATGTTTTCGTATGTGCATGTGTTTATGTTTGTTGTTGTTGTTGTTGACATGCCTGATTCCCTGTTTGTTCATCGTCATCTGGATAAAGGCTACTGGGCTCAGAATCCATGAGGTCACCATTTTCTTTTTGCTGCAAAACATATATATGGATTTAAGTAAAAGGTTAATTGTTGGATATTGTAAATACTATTGAAAGTATTAGAGCAGGGATGTCGGTATGTCGTACACTTGCCTGATTAAAGTTAGGAAAATACCCGTCCATTGAACTGGTATTGCCTCCGAAGAAGGGATTCATAGCTTCTTCTCCACTTTGAACCTACACAAAATAGGAATGATCGATATATATAAGCCTTTCATAAGCATTTATCGTTCTACGTATATCATTAGGACATGTCCATACCTGGCTAGAAGGTTGTTCATTCCAAGGAGTATTGTCATCAATATGAAGTGAGTTAAGGAAGTCTGGATGCAAGAGGTCATGCAAGGGAGTGCTCACTTGATCAACACCTTGTGGCTGCATAAAAAGTAAGAATGAGTTGAAAATTTAATAAAATATTTTGTTGCTAAGAAACAAAGAAGGGATAAAAAACAAAGATCTTCGTATACCTGATAAGCAGTAAAATTGCTGGTAGGCTCCAAAAGCATATCGCTAAAATTTAGTTCACCTTGACCGTATTGTTGCTGCTGATTGTAATTTCCACCGAAGATAGGAGGACTATTGTTCATTAGGCCAAATGCAAAGTCATTTTGCCCTCCATTCCCAAGACCAAGTTGTTGTGGCGGTGGCCGTGGCCTTGGCGGCAGCATAGGAGCATTCCCTTGATAAGCACTAGTGAATAATGTTGGTGAGAATTGGTTTGCACTCTCAATACTAGCAGGAAAAGACCCTCTTTGAGCCAAATAGCTCGATGATGCAGCATTCATGTTGCCATTGTGAGTCCAATTCATCAAGCCACAATTACCAAAACCATTTGATAGCTCATCCTTGCTGACTTGCATTTGGCCTGCTCCAATGAGTTGTCCATCGGTATTCACTCGAATTCCAGCATAATTACTATTGGTATTCGAGGAATTGTTGTTGTTTCCAACATTCCCGACTCTTGACCTGTAGTTGGTAGCTTGAACTCCAATGGAACCAAATTTGTTATGTTCTGAGCTATCAAAACTCTGAAGATTTGATCTTCCTTGATTTTGTGGTTGGTATCTTTGCGTTGGGCTTTTGCCGCGGGTGAGGCCAATAGGGACACTTTCACGAGAGGGAGGGATTGTTCCTGTATTATTATTCGATTCCAAACCTGATCTTTTTTTATTGGCTTGATTGGCATTGCCAAATGTTAGCTGCTGAAACCCTGTTGGATTGCCACATGAACGAGACTGCTTGTATGGTGATTGAAGTGCGGAGTTGTTTGGAGCTTGCTTTTTTGGAGAGTGCAAGCTCCCAAAATTGGAACCACCATCAGGAGTTGGAATGGTATTCCCTCCAAAACCTGCTTGAACAGATGCTCTTAATACTTGTCGCTGTCTTGAAAATTGTGAATACTCTTGCTGGAAATTTTTGAGCATCAATGAGGGTTGGCTAGATGCAAAGTTTGACTTAAGAACCCGTCCTGACAAGTTCTTTGATGAACTGGTACCTCTTTCTGCAACCTTTTTTAGGAAGATACGATACTTCTGCGGAATGTGAGTATATTGCGTCAATGAACAAATTATTGCCATTGCATAAAATTATAATTAATTGATGATGATGTTGGTTCAATTTCGATTTATATATAGCTGATCATTCAAGAGGTATATATTGTTTAATCCTCGACGCTTACGCGATGTGACGTTTTAATTAACTAATTAATCAAGAAGTAAAACACTAGTAGAAAATTGAAAAACAACAACGAAATCGCCGGTGACAAACATTTCATCCCTAATTTCCAATAAAAATTGAGATGAAGAATTTTCATCAATAGTTTTTTACAGAAACAATGATGCTGCTTCATCAGTAATTACTAATAAAATTATCAATAAAATAAAAATAAATTAAAATTTTATTGATGATTTTAATTTTACGACAGACTCATCAAAAAATAAAAAAGAAGCAATAAAAAAAAGTTTAGAAACATTGTACAAACCTTGATTTTAATTTTTTTTTTATATATTTTGGATCGTTTTGATATGTTGATTTTAAAAATATTTTTTAAAAAATAAAAAAATTATTTTAATGCATTTCAGCATAATTTTTTTTTTAAAAAAAAACAACCACAACTATACTCCTAAATAAACACTAATAAATAGAGTAAGAAGTTTTAGAGTTGAAATAATATTTAGATTGTACCGATAAAATAAACGATGAAATATCTCATCAATAATTTAATTATTAATATAATGCCAACAAAATTTAAAAGCTGCATTTTATTTCTTTGGTGCTAATATTTTATCAATTTTTCCATTGATAACTTATAATGTTGACAGATAATAAACCCTTGAAAAAAAAAAATTAGTAATGTGTAGCAATGTGGTATTTACTTACCAATAGAATATCACATTGGTATTTTTCAATTTTCTAATGATAATGAATGGTATCCTAATTACAACATATATTGTACTTAGAAGTCTTATAGCTTAGTTAAATTAAAAAAACATTTCATCCCTAATTTCCGATAAAAATTGCGATGAAGAATTTTCATCAATAATTTTTTAGCTTCATCAGTAATTATTAATAAAATTATGGATAAAATAAAAAATAAAATAAAAATTAATTAAAAATCTGTTGACAATTTTAATTTTGCAACAGACTCATTAAAGAATAAGAAAAAGCCATAAAAAAAGTTTGAAAAAGCGGTACAAATTGTGATGTTAAAAAATTTATTTTTTTATGAAATATTATTTTTTATATGTTTTAGATCATTTTGATATACTAATTTTAAAAATATTTTTTAAAAATAAAAAAATTATTTTAATACATGCATAAAAAATTCTCATCAATAATTTAATTACTAATATAAGGCCAATAAAATTTAAAATCTATATTTTATTTTTTTGGTACTAATATTTTATCGATTTTTTCATTGATAAGTTATAATGTTGATAAATAATAAATCCCTGAAAAAAAAAATTAGTGATGTGTAGCAATGTGGTATTTACTTACCAATAGAATATCACATTGGTATTTTTCAATTTTCTAATGATAATGAACCGTATCCTAATTACAACATATATTGTACACAACTAGAATCTTAAATAAAATGACTAATATATAATTTAGAAGTCTTATAGCTTAGTTAAATTAATGGAGAAGCATGATTAAGGGTAAAACATGCAAAAATAGTACTCTAGATAAATACAAACCTGTAAGTGGCTGGCAACATTTTCTCTTGACAGCCCTGGCACGCTCATGAATTCAAGAATTCTTTTTGGAACAGCCTCTAAATAATTTTGAACATAGAAAGATCACCATCAAAAATCAATTTGGTAAGTAAAAAAAAAAAAAGGGGGGGGGCTTCAAGAAGATTTTGCTTACTGTCTAGCCCTATGTGGTTTATAGCTTGCAAAAACCGACTGTGAAGTGAACTTGTCCAGAGCACCTTAGGCCTTTTTGGGGCAAGCTGGCTATCTACTTCTTGATCTTCCTTTGTCCTCTTCCTGTTTTTATTTTTTCTATCTTTTTCATTGCATATTTTGTTATTGGTAGATTTTGCAGAATTCACTTCGTCAACAGATATTTTCTGATCAAATAATGTCGAAGACGATGATTCTTGACTGCCTCCTATTTCCTTTATTGAAAGGGAGCACTTACCTCTTTTAGTTGCAACTGCATATTGCCATACATTCTTGAGATCATCCTTGTTAATTGGTTTCACTATATAAAACGCAGCACCACCTTCTAAAGCTCTTAATATGACCTTTTCACTATCATCTGATGACATTACTGCAATAGAAGAAATTAAAAAAGCATCGATAAAAAAGAATATAGAAAACCTAGTGTCAAGATCCATAAAGTAAAGGAAACTCTATTTGAAAAGTGAGGAACTTTGCACTAAACAATTTGTGATTTATATGGTAACTAATGAGATGCAGGATGTTGTAAAAACCATACTTATAAGACTCAGCTCGGGATCTGAACTGGCCTCCAAAGCACCAATCATGATTTATTAGGTGAACTTTGATATCAAGTCAGCCTGAATTTATTTTAAAATGTCATCTCAATTCAAAAAAATATAATGACATTATTTTCTATAAGAATTAAAAAAAATCTTTAAAATTAAGCTGTAGCTAGATTTTATCTAGATTTAATTGAATCGATTAAATCATAAATTGATCCTTCAAATAATTCAAGTTTGATGAAGTTAATTTTAAAAATGGTATAAAAAATAACTTGGATCAAACTTAGAGTCATCAAATCAACTTACAATGCTAGGCTATGTTTGATAACTATTGTCAAAACACAATAATAAAAATAAAAGAATGAAAGAGAAAAGATATGTAGTTCAAATCATAATTATAAAACTTAATCCAAATAAAGCTCGAATCATAGATCAAAAAGGTCAGTTCAGATTGACCCTAAAAAACTTTTTTAAAAAAAATCAAAATGATGTCGTTGTGATTTTAAAAAAAAATTAATAGGTTAAAGATTGTGTTTTGACTAGATTTAACTTTGAGTTGATTTAGATAATATCTTAATATATTTTTCTTTTAATTTAGACTAGTTTAAATTTTAAATAAATATGTTAACACGTCAAGGTTTTATAATTATGGTTTAAATTCTTCATTGTTTGTTCTCATTGATACACTTTTATGAACAAAGTCTCAATCTTTTTAAACAATATTTTATATTATTACATTACAAATCTAACATTAATCCAAGTCAGGGTTAATGTCTATATATATATATTTTTTGGTGAGGTGGGGTGGGGGGGGGTAAAAATGCACTTACTAATCACAGGAAGCTTGAATTCTTCATCCACTTGGTGTTGTAGCTCCATGCCATTCATCTCAGGCATATGGAGGTCGGTGACAACCAAGTCAAATACACCCTTTTTCAGTCGAAGAGTTGATAGAGCATCAAATGGGTTCTTAACTGAGACAACGGTAAGTTCTAGCTTGCGATTTTCTGTCAATAAACAAGACAACATCATAAGAATAATTATAAATGATACTAGAAATGCTAAAGGTTTAAGAAAATAAAAAATTAAGGCTTGCATGCATTGAAAGAGATCAAATTATTTTAAGGGATAATTAAAGAGTTTAGTTTCATGCTTCAATTTAGAAGACAGGGGAAAGAAAAGGTTGAGTTTTTATTAAAAAAAATTATTATAAAACAAGGAAATCATGATTATTGACCTTATTTATTTATTTGGTGGGGGGGGGGGGATTAAGAAGGTTAAGGGTAAATTTTCACTTGTAGGATCTACAAAACAAGAGTAGAATGAGTATGACAACCATAACTACATATGTACTGTTTGAAATTTAATGGCCAAAAAACGATACATGCAAAGACAAATCGTCCAATTAGTAACATTTGTAGAAGTGTTGAATTTCATTAAAAATAATTTTGTAAGTGTTGAAAATATAAAATTAATTAATAATACAAGTATGAGAAAAATAAACAATAGAAGTATGAGATTTAACAGAAAACATGAGGAAATAATACAAGGGTAATAATAAAGAGTAAATAAATAAATAAAAATCAATGTCTTAGCTTCATTGAGTAGAAAAGGAAAGATCCATTACGAACAGAGGAGAAACATCGATTAAAAAAATTGACTATAAGAACTATGAATTTTGATTTGTTAATGATATAGAAAAAAAGATATAGATATTGGATCAAAAGATGACTTAAATGGAAAAGGATCCTTTGTATTGTAGAAGTTAAAAAAAAAATGCATATAAAGCCTTATTATATGATGATGGACATATGATATTAGCAAAAAAAAGAAGAAGAGAGATTTAATTCATTTAAAAAATAATAAATAAATAAATGAGATTGAGAAAAAAATAGGAGAAAATTAATTTAAGAACATTAAAAAAAACCTTAAATACAAAGGAAAAAAGTTGAATCCTTTGTTTATGTATTTACTGGGATAGAGAAAAACTTTATTGCTAAATTATAGATGACAATGGCATAAACTTCTTGGATTTAGTGAAGGAACCATTGATAGAGACCATAAGAACATTAATCCATAGAACGTGATTTTAGAAAGACTTGCTAAGCAATAAGATCTCCATCATATACCTTTGTAACTACATGTTTTCAGCATTGCTGAAACAATTGAAAGAGATGTAGAATCATCATCTACAACTAAGATTTTGATTTTTAAGAGGGGGGAATTTTGGATAATACTGGAAGATTGACTGGATGCCATTCTTTCACAAGCTATGCTGTGAATAAATCCAGGCCTGAGTGGGGGATTTTATAGCAGAGAGGAGCAAGTGCTTGCCTAAGGCATATATATAGTGGGGCGATTCTACAGAAAATCAATTTTTTTTCTCTTCAAATTTCATTCAATTTTAACTATATTTTTTAAAAAGACAAAAGAAGAAGTAGTTTTGATAGAGTGTAAAGATAAAGGGATGCATTAGCCCACTGAATTGAACCTAATTAATGTGAGAAATCTAGTGTAAAGAGAACATTTAATGCAATTTACCAAAAATAATATATTCTTATAAAAGAGTTCTTTCTCTAGAAGATCTCACAATCTTTCATTTATATTCTTCTTTTTTGGGTTTTTATTCCTATGTAAGGATTATGACAATATAAAAATTTCTAATTTCTTTTAATAATTTAATTAATTATCATTTTTTAATAATGAAAATAATTATAATTAGGACTAATTAGTTGCTAAGATTGAGAAATCAACCGGACTCAGTTATGGTGCCACCGACTTTTCTCAACCGTGTTCATTTGGAAATATAATTTTATGTTGTATAATAAGATATGCTTACATTTCATTTTAACCATTTTTAAAAATAACTACAGTAAATTCATGCTAAAATTGTAAAAGTTCACGCAAGATTCATAATTGTTTACATCGAATCATAATAAGTCAATTGAATGATTAACTCTCAATTCTATATAAATTTCTTATTCAAAAATCTTGCCTCGCCACTTGAATTATTGCATTCTAATTTAGAACACTTGAAGAACCATCATTACATGCAAAATTTCAAAATTAATTATACTATATATTTGTTAATAACAGGGTTGCATACTTAAACAATAAAATTACTTCAATAATAATAATAAGATTCTATATAAAATTTAAACAATAACAACTTATATCATTCAAACAAAAGATATAAATTGTTATTGAAAAGGGTGTTCACAATTAATACTAATTCGAACTTTATTACCAAACAATTATCTCCAATGTATTTTATCTCACTAAGAGATTTATTACTATCTATAATAAAATTAGATTCTTAAATAAATAATTGAAAAAAAATTCATAATTAAGTCCCAAAAAAAAAAAACAAAAACAAAATCGGAGCCATAGACGCTGTTGTCCTGAACTTAGCTCATATAAACAAGCTAGTCTGCTAGCCTTTATGCCGGATCAGTAATGAGAAAACCACAGCCGAATGTTTAGAATTATCAAACTCACCTATATTAAGGAGACAATCCATGGGCTTTAGGAGGACGGATTTGTTGGCCTAATTAAGCTCAAGCTTATATCTATTTGTTTTAGACGAGTTAAAATTAATAATTGAATGAGTTGGTCCATATGGAACTCAACAATATTGTATCCATCCATATATATTAGAAACAGATTGATTATTGATTAGATCTCAAGTTAACTATATGAATATATTGATGTGTTAAATATAATGATTTCATTATTATAAATACAATTATTTTATTAACATCAAAATAATTTCTATAAATATAAGCTACAAAACGCAATCTTCTCATTATACTAAAATGATTATTTTTTTTATTTTTAAAGATTTTTTTTATGTATTTATTTAGAGGTTCTATGTGAACTTTACCCAACTTTCTCATGGTGGTTCTCTATTTTGGCCTTTTCTTATTTGATTTTACCTCCATTTTATGATTTTTAAACAATTAGATTAATGATAATTATTATAAACTTATAAATTCTTTATTCATAATAATTATAAACTAAAGAGTCATGATCTAAAGCTTCAATCCTGGGTTCTTGAAATCAAGAAATCATACCCCATTTTATCTAATTAGAATTCTCCCCATCAAAATTAATTTTTTAAGCATGAAGTCTTCCAATCAAAATCAAATTAATTCAGTATTAAAAAAATTTGAACATCTTATATTAAAAGGAGTTATATGAATAATCGAATTGCATAATTAATAAGGATAATCCTATATTAAAAGGAGTTATTTGAATAGTCGAATTGCATAATTAATAAGGATAATCCCTATAAGCCATAACAATCCCTTTATTTGTTCATACAATCGCCACAGCAGAATACCACTGACAGGATCTCTAACAAGACCAGCAACAAAGACATTAGACCCATCACCACCTGAGCTCCTTCTTGCGAGGTCTTGAAACCGCCGGTTTCTCTGATCTTATATTAATGCATATATTACACCATTGGTTTGTCCTTTTCCTATCACCCCCACCTCTCTTTCGCTGATGTTCACAGCTTTGCTCCGTTTTAGAGACCATGCAAGATCTTAAACAAACACCGAAATATCACTGGTAAGAAGGCTAAAATCATGATGGCTGCAATGGAAATTCAGAAATAACGTTTTCTCGTATATATGTTATGCATGAAATTGAAGCCTGATATCAGGAACTTCTGGGTTGTTTTCGGATGAAAAATGCTTTCAGTGTCTCGTTCGTGCATAAGAGGCTGCAGGGGTGATGGATATGAAAAACTGGGCTACTAGCTCGTAGAGCTGAAAGGTTCCATCATCTCTGCTTGATATGCCTGCAATGAAGAATAGAAACAGGAAAGTGATACTGTGGGTGATAATTTGTATGGAAGTGATTACGTTTTCGGAATGAGGCGAGGCTTGGATTTCACAGACACATTACATTTTGAACAATGGGAGGGGGAGGCAATATTAGCTACTCTAAGAAAGGAGAAAATTATCAAGGAAATTGGAAATGTAATGGCATACTGCTGCAAATGCCTGAAAGCCAGGCTTCAGGCTCCTGGTTATTGGGCAACAAGAACAGGCGCTACCCTAGAGGCAGAACCCAATTCAAGAAACTCTTGTGGTAGATCATTTAGATTTCAATTGCTCATGTATCATAAGAACACAATCTGAACAGGAATTTCAGCATATATGGGGAAGTATAGACTGATCTTAGTAAGAGAAATATCCTCGAAATTGTTCTTAGATATATGAGATGATGAGGTAATTCTGCGAACAACTGCAGTCACTAAACTGATCTTCTCATTCCATTTTAGAGAATTCCAAGCCCATTCAAGCTGCGATAACGAAAAAACAAAATAAAGAAAAAAACAATTTGTTTGTCTATATAACACATTACATACAAGCTGATGTTCCTTTAAACAAAGGCCACAAGGATCAATCTCTCAAATCGAAATGTGCATACGGTTAATTCAACTGGCCTGTCCCCCAAGACTATTTGAGCACCGATTTCATCAGCCACTTTTCGAGCAGCGCGAAACTGCAATTCTTAAGGAACTTCAAAATTTGAGATTCAACAGATTTCCAGTGTTCTGCAAGTAGTCAATCGACTACCTCATTGCCGAAAGGCCGGTTGACATGAGAAGAGATTTCTAATGAGAAAAGGGTTAAATGTAGACACAATGCTAAAGCTGTTTGGCCTCCTGAAATGGACATAACATTAAGTAATTTAACTTCACAAGCAAACAATATAAACCAAACAATTTCTTAGCTCTTACCCAAGACTATGCTACAGCTGAAAGCTCTGAAAAACCCAGTTCCACTCAGAGAGCACACCTGATCTTCATTGCTTGCTAACCTCACCTTCATTGGAAGCATACATGATTCCAGTTCTGCAAGTGGATTCTGAAATAAGTAAAGTTACAATGTTAATTGAGGACAAATTAACCCATCAAAAACATTGCTATCAAAATATCGAAAGAAAAAAGGAAAGAAAAACTTTCCAGCTTCTACATAGCTCAGCTACTACATTATCAGGCTTAATACCCAGCAACCATATTCCTTCTGGCTCAACAAACACAGTCCTCCAGGCAAGTACAGGACCAAAACGTTTCTTCTCAATCAACACTAAGGTGCCTTCATTAGCCAAGTCAAGCAATTCCGGTGTAGGTTCTTGCAATTGTTGCTCTAGATTCTTGCAAAATCTCTTACCTGAAATCAAAGTCTGTTGGTTGAGGTTCGATTGAAACTTCCAAGGGTTTGGTGGGTTTCGTTGCGAGGATATTTGGGTTCTTAGAGAGGTTAGGGAATGGAAATTCTAGCAGAGTTTCCATGGATGCGGACCTGTTCCGAATTAAAAAAAAAATACAAATAATAGTTAATTCGTTTAAATTTAATTAGATTTGGTTGACTAGTTAAAATTTGGTTTGTTTTATTTTAAAGTTTAAAAATAAAATGATATCATTTTGAATTCATGAATTAACCTGTATAATCAATTACCCGGGCTTAGACCAGGCTTTGTTTTCAATAACTTTGGATTTGAGTTTTCATGGATTTAAAATATGGTTTGTTGAGATTCTATTTACGCTCGAACTCAAATTGGTTTTCAAATTATCCCAAATTTAATCATATACAAACTCTTGGTACTAAAAGTTTGGATTTTAATTTCTTGGGGACCCAATTTGTTGGTTCTGACTAGGCATTCTGATTTGACCAGATAGTGCATCCTCAATTAAACGGCCTTGATATGAAAAAAGCCGTCTTTGGCAACTTTGAGATTAAGAAAATAATATATATATATATATATATATATATAGCAGACCAGCACCAGAAAGAACTTTGCTTTATAAAAGTAGTATAAATAATAATAATAATAATAATAATAATAATAATAATAAATGTTGAGAAAATCTCTATAGTTTGACTTCATTTCAAGAATTTTCTAAAAAAAGAACGAACTTAGCTCAAATCCTAATCTAGTCGGCATGACCACTCCCTTTTTGGGTTAACCGTCTACACCTAATTTTATCTCCTTTTCAATTGTCATCCCCCTATTTTTAACTATGTGCTAATGTGGTCCTTGCAACAAATGCTCAAGAAATTTGTGCTGGATCATACCTCATTTGCTTTATTAACAAAATTTTCAATGTTCTTTGGTTTTTTTTCTTTTTTCCATAAATCATATAATAGAAGGTACCATCAAATTAATTTGCATATTAATTGAGACAAAGTCTTTTTTGGACAACCTTAAATAAATTCCTCTTTGACACTGGCTGGCTCTGGTGTTTAAATCTAGGAGGTAAAAGAAGAGGGTATACCTCTTTAACCACGAAGTCAATCCTCTGAAATCACAAAAATAAAGAGTTGAGAGATAATATTAGAGAGAGAAATAGTTAAAGGATCCAATAAAAACAAAATAGAGAGTTGGGGGACCAGATACACCACTAACCTCTCATCTTCATGTTTAAATAAACCTCTTTTAGACGAGCATCTTTCCAAGGATGTTCTGTGGCTGGGCCACATCACTAGAGGAGCAGTAGAATGATTTTAGAACTTCCCCTTCATCTTATCTTCTGTTGGCTGTCCTAACTTTTTGAGACATTGTAGTGTAATTTGTGTACATTTTCTTCCATCCACGAGACCTCTTCAAGCCTAGCTTGTTCACATTATCAGGGGATTTAGATTCCTTTTGTTTTTATTTCTGTGATGAGATGTGGTACGATTTTCATTTTATTATTATTATTATAAATTTAAAATATTTATTAATCAGTACATACCATAATAATTTTACTCTCTTAGAATCTTAATTATGAAAAAGCTATTATTTATATTTTTAAAATATTTTTTTTTCAAATGACAATCACAAAACTATTATAGTGCCAAAAAAACACTAAATTATGGTGAGGAAAGGCCTTAAGACGATGACTTCTTTACATTTTCTGGGAATGAAAAAACATTTTTATTTGTTTTTTTAATTTTTGATGGGTCACCAAATTAACTACTATGAAGAAAGAGTCATCAAATAAACCACCACTACCGCCATAAATCACAGGGTGATTATATGTAGATGTACACTGTGGTCCATATCAGTACTAAGGACAAACGATCAATAAAGAATCTAGGTCCTACTGGTTTCAAAATCACAGCGATTTTAAATAGTTCTGCCACAGGACTGGGACATCATGCCTACCAAGAAAATAAATGAAAACACAGGGCTAGGGCTTAGTGAGCCGATGTGGGGTGGTTCTTCTTAGGATGTGTCTAGGTCGATGAAGACCAGGCAAGTCCCAGCTAACCAGCTACAGAACACAAATAGCTTTGCCAAGTTTTTGCGCAAGAGACGAAATATAATGATTAATTATCGAAATTACAACACAAGTTTTTTTTTTTTTTTTTTTGGTCTTAGAGAGGCCCGCGAATCCCCCACGCTTTAGTTTAGCCCATTGTTTCATCTATACTTGTATAGTAAGCTCCCGTCAAACTTATAAACAAAAATCTCTTTCATTCTCTTATATGTCAAGAACCTTAGTGCCATTTTTCCATATAGACACATCCCTTTCATTATATATATGGCCAATCCCAAGCCCCAAGCTGACCAATTACCACCACTGCACTCTCCAATCCTGATCCCGTCTCCGAACAGATCTTCAGGTCAGCCCTTTAGTTCAAGGCATGATGAACATTCACCGAGGCTTATTCGATTGCCCATTGGGATTTCGAGTCAGCCCATGAGTGGAAGGCATGGTGACCAATCACCAAGGCGCCCTATTAGATCACTGGGTGGTTCATCGGCTCAGCCCGCAAGCGGAAGACACCCGAGTTTTAAAGGTGTTAGGTTACGGAGTGGGAAATGGGTATCCGAGATCCGGGAACCACGTAAAACTACGCGTGTATGGCTCGGTACATATCCAACTCCTGAGATGGCAGCCACCGCCTATGATGTGGCTGCTCTAGCACTTAAAGGCACCAACACACCACTGAATTTCCCGGAATCAATCCTTTCCTATCCAATCCCAGCCTCAGCATCCCCTAGTGATATAAGAGCTGCAGCTGCTAGTGCAGCATCAGCCAGGTCACCCAAGCTTGAAAGTGGGCCAAACCCTGAAATGGGCCAGCCTGAAACAGAAAGCTCGTCATCTATTATCACTACTGATGTTCAATCAGGACAGGAAATTTTCGACGAGGAAGAATTTTTAAACATGCCCAATTTGCTCGTTGACATGGCAGGAGGAATGCTAGTAAGCCCACCAAGAATAAACACGCTATCTTCTGATGATTCACCAGGGAGTTCCGATGCTGAAAGCCTATGGTCCTACCCCTAAAGCAGACCCAACAAGCCTCATTTCTCCATGGAGAACTTGCTTCTTGGTTTTGGTCAAAGGGAGAGGTTCTGGTCCCATGATGTAACAAAAGGTTGGCTTTTATTAAAGATTTTTCTATGGGGTAATGGGCAATGGAGTGTTGTGTAGATAAAGGTAAAACTGGTAGGTGAATCGATTTTGCTGCCATATTTGTCAGTTGTATATATTTAAATGTGTCAGCTAGAGCCAGAGTACGTCTCTCCTTCCATCTGAATGTTTTTCTGATAGACTTTTGAGAGAGACTTCCCTTGTAGTTTCCTCCGACGATTATATATATTTTGTCCCTCTCTTGATACAGTATATGATATTTTATGGTACGGGAAGCCTCTCCTCCTGCCATGTTTTTGGGCACCTGTTCCTCTCTCTCTCTCTCTAGTCTATACCCTTTGGTTTGCATTCCACAAAGCATGCCTAACAGCTCTACTATTGAGATTAGTCTATACCCTTTGGCTTGCATTTCACGAAGCATGCCTAGCAGTGCTAATATTGAGATTGATTTTGAGTGAGGTTGTAATTGTTTTTTAAATTAATTTTTATTAAAATAATATATTTTTTATTTTTTTAAAATTATTTTTATATTAGTTTATTAAAATGATCTAAAAATATTAATTTAAAATAACAAATAAAAATATTTAAATACTTTTTAAAATACTTTGAGAGGCAAATATGTATTATAACCAAACAAATGGGAGATAGTGAAGGTATTAGAAGAATGGGGGGCAAAAGAAAACATCGTCAATGTTGTTGCAATAGAGTGAAAAATACACGTTAAACCTACTCTATACTTTTTGCTTTTTATAGCCCTACCCATAGTTGTAAAATGTAACCTAGAGCAAGCCCGGGTCAGGACCCGGGTTTAACAAAAAAAAGAAGAAGAAGAAGATATTCTTAAAGAACCAAAATGACTAATAAAAAAATTGAAAAAATAATAGATTAATTCAGGTCTAAGTTAACTGAATTAGCAGTCAACCAGAGCATTTGACGAGATGAACCGAGTTTTTTATTTTTATATTTCTTTTTGTCAATTAGCTCCTGAGTCACTGGGCCTACCCGCAGCTATGCCCTACCCTCCTTCTCCAATTCTATGTAGTTCAAGAGGTAATAATTTTGAATTTATATTTCTAACAGGGAGGTGTGTGTGAAAAGAAAAATTAAAATTAAAAGTTCATGTCTGGAGGACCCACATGACTAAAGGTGCAAGATATTTATATTAATCAATGATTAAAGCATTCTGGCTTGACAGTCAAGGTCTCTGACCTGAACATTAGCAAATCATGACGAAAGAATGTATTTGTGGAAAGTCCATATGGATCTGCGGTTTATTTATTTGATTCACCTGCACGACCTTTTACTAGCTGCTTCGCATGTTTGAGATATTTTATGTCTTTAAGTGCTTTTTTAAATTATTTCTGGTTTAGAAAAATAATAAATTAATTTTTTATGTAATCTTAATGAATTAATGTTAAAAATATTTTAAAAAAATTTTGAGTGAATTTATTTTGAAAAGTATCTCATCCTATAATCTCAAACATCTTTTTTTCGCCCGCCGGTTATGGTATTGAAGGCAATTAAAAAAACAACTAAATGCATGCGGTTAATTTAATTGTTCATAGTGAACTATGTTAATGTATTTATTGAATCATTTAATAACATTTTTGTTCTGTAACTTAATGAGTTAATGCGTCTCTCTAGTTAGCCAAAGGTTACGGGTTATAGCTATACTTGGAACAATATTATATTTTATGCGACAACAAACCTGTCATTTGTATTTTTTTTTATTAAAAAAACCCTAATAAAAAGAAAAAATATTGGCCGAGATGAGAATGGTTGTCTTACGCCCATGCTCTAGGGCTTTGTTATACCAAGACTAGTTGTGCTTCATCATCGAAGCCCATGTATTTGGGATCTTTTTTTATTAGTTCTGTAGGTTTTTTTTTTTTCTTTTAATGTTGAATTTCTCATTGAATCTTATCATTTAAAATTAAATTAATTATAAATCAAATTTTATATTTTTTATCAAATAATAAAATATAAAAAATAAACTTAATCTTATGGAGTTCATAACCTGGAATATATGTTTAATAAGTTAACTAGGGTTAAATTGAATTGTTTTATTTTTTTTTCTTTGATTTTTTTCTTTAGACCTATCCAATCAATAAAGTTACATCGAGGCAACTTTTACATGATTTGATTTAAAATTCGAGGTATAAAGCATTGAGTAAACTTTTTGTTAAAATCTTTCTAGTCCCAAAACTTTTTATTGACAAGAAAGTTGATCATTTATAGTTTGATAATGTCCAAAAAAATCAAAATAACTTAAAATTAAGATTTATATGTTTGATAATTAATTAATTTTTTGAATCTAGCAATTTGATTCATTCTTTCAGCCAAGGTAGTTGGTAGTTGGTGCTTGGAAAGCCACTATAAATGGTGATTGATACTTATAAAATGTCCTTTTTTTTATAGATCCGAAAACTCTCATATACTTAAGTAAGTATATTTTTATAGAAAGAAAGTGAAATAATATTTTAAAAAGATAAACTTTGAAAATATATAATGTTAAAAATACTAAAATAAAAAAATTATGAACCTGAAGTTTGAAGGATTTATAGGGTATTTATGATCTATAAGTCTTGTCCTTTTATACAAAAAATGGACTAGAGTGTCATTTTAACTTTATAATAGTTAATAAGAAATCATATGATAGGTCATTAGGAGATTTTTATACATTTATAGCTATAAGAAGAGTATGATACAAAACGTAATTAAGCCCATGGAGACTGGATTCTTCCCCTAGGTTGGACCTAAGTAGATCCTTCCTTTGATTGAGCCTAAGAGAAGTGGATCCTTCCCTTCACTAAGCCCAAGAGAGGTGAGCATTTCCCTTGGTCATTCCTAAAAGAGCTCGGTTTTTTTTTTGGTCATGCCCAGAGGAGTTGGGCTCGTCCTTTAGCTAAACCCAACTATATTGGGTTTAACAACTTTCTGAACTTATGTTGCTTTAGACTCAATACATGATTGAATCCAAGTTTATCGAGTCATTTTCTCGGCCATGTCCAAAGGAGTTGGGTCATTCATTTATCCGTGCTCAAGAGAGATGGTCATTCCCTTAACTAGATATAAGAGACAAGAGTCTTTTCTTTGGTCGTGCTCAAGGGAGATGACGCCATTTTTTTAATCATGTCCAAATAACAAGAGTTATTCCCTTGATTGAGTTTAAGGAAGAAGGGTCATTTCCTTAGTTGTGCCAAAAAAAAATGGCATCATTCCCTTAATCGTGCTCAAGAGAGATGGCATTATTTCCTTAACGTGCCAAAAAAAAAATGAGTCATTCCCTTGACTAAGTCCAGAAGAGAATGGATCCTCAAAAGTTTTAGACCTATTAAATTATTTATGTTTATCAAAATTAAATTATCAATTTTTTTATTTTTATTTATTCAAATAATAATTCAAGTTCCTACTTATTGAGAATTCATATATATCCTACAATAACAAACAAAAGATAAATAATCATGAAATATAGTAAATTTATATTATTAGCTATATTAAAGAGAAGAAATTTCATTATGACTAAAACTAATACAACTTTGAAAAAATTTTAAATGCTTCGAATCCTTGAATTACACAATGAATTACTCTTTCTATATTTTTCAAAACACATTCACACTATATAAAAAATAGTCTTAAAGCTAGAGGTGAGTAAAAATATTAAAAAACTGATTAAATTAAGAAAATAAAAAAATTAACTAAAAAAACTGATTATAAAAAACCAATTAGAATTTTAAAAAACCAACCGGTTCAGTTTTATAATTATGAAACCAAAAAAACCGAGCCAAACTAAATTAAACTTTAATCGAAAAAACCAAGTCAAATAAAAAAAATCAGAACCGATTGGTTTGAATAGGTTTTGATTTTTTTTTTAAAAACCATTTTGGTTATTTTTTGGATAAAAATTGAACCGAACAAAAAATAATTACATCCTACTTAAAACAAATATTTTTGTTTTTTGTTTTTGCCTATTTCTTTCCTTTTATGTTTGTATTCAATAACTTTAATTTTTAATATTTATAGGGATGTAATGGGATTCTACATATAATACAATTAAAAAATTTATTTTATTATAATTATTGAGCTTATTGAAATGAATTTTAATTTTAAAAAATCTATGTACCTTGCCCTCCAAGCTAGAATTTCTAGGTCTGCACCTCGATCTACACATGGATAGACCTAAACAACTACGATTCTGAATCGGAAACCCAAAAATTGGACACTTGGAAAATCGTGCTTGCAGGTTACCCATTCAACTCTTTGCTTAGCCCGGGCTCCTAGCAAATAGAAAAGAACAAATTGATTCATATTACTAAACTCATGTAATTAAAATTATTCAAGTCAATACCAAATTTATGTTTTTAATTCTGTATTTGATATGGGTTTTCAAAACATGTAGAGAGTTGGATGAATTGGAGACGTTTTAAAGGTATAAGAAAGTGAATAAAGGAGAAGATGGTGTGCTCCCCTCCCTTTTTAATTTCAAAGTTCAAACCTCACATCAAATCAGGAGAAAAATCTCAAGAATCTCATAATCCTCTCTTAAATATATAGTCTTTGACACCAGATCAAAGGAATTAACTTAATCTCGATACATGAAAACTAATTACCCTATAAATATCCTGAATTATAAAATAAAATAAAAATAAAAAGAAATATAAAATTGAAACAGGAGAATCTGTATAAAGATAAGAGACTGTGTATAGTCATTATACGATTCAGCAATTTTTTCTGCGTCGGTGTATATTTACTTACCAGACACTCTTCCATGTTCGGTTTTGAACTCGTCCTTCATAAGACCATTACAAATCAATCTTGTAATACCTATCACAAGTTCGAACTGGTTCCAGCTACTGAAAGAGCTTCCACCGAGGGAGGAGAAATTATCGTAGTCGACAAAGAAAATGGTTCCCGTGAAGGTATGATCACTCCTCCTACTTCACTGGACGACAAAAAAAAAATGTAGGTGGGAAAATTAAGTGGGATTAATCCTCTAAAGATTCGAGTTAAAGGGCTGGTTTTTAAGTTATTTAACAAACTAATTGTTGTCTAAATTAATTACATTCGTGAAGAATTTTTTTAACTGTCGTTGTAGTTTGCTAGCTAGGAGACTATGACACTTAAACTAACCATGCCCATGTATACTATGATCTATCATTATGTCGGGTATTTCCACCTTTTAATTAACACCATATATATAAAAAAAAAATAGTGGTCAATAACACAGGTCAAATTGAGAAAGCTTTGGTAAAATAATATGGTTTGTTAATTTTGTGCTTAAAAATAGCAACTTCTAAATAAATTATTAAAATGAGTTGATATAAGTTTTTTTCTCAAAAAAAGAGAGACAAAAAAAAATTAAAAAACTCATAAAACTATAATTATAATATTATAAATATTTTAAAAAAAATTTCAACAAAACAAATCTAACAAAACTAATAAAAATCATCATTAAAGTCACACATTAAATAAAATCAAGTGAGTAGTTAGGAAATGTAATTCAATTGGTCAGTTTTTAAATTTATTTTTTAAAAATTACTAATTTAAATATTATAAATTTCAAGGTTATTAAAACTTTATATGATTATTTATTTTAAAGCTTATAAAATTAATTTAAAATACATATAAACAGTGGGAAACAGCATATTAATAATAAAAAAAAAAACAAATAAGTCGCTCATCATGCGCGTTTCATTACTGTTATCGTTGATGATATACTTTAATATAATAGCGTTGGATTTATCTACCATAATACTGTAATGAAAGTCTTGATATGCTCGCAGGTATCTTTCTTCTTGGTTCATATCTTTCACTTTCCTTTGACAGAGTGTTATCAAGGAATCATTTCCTTTGACAGATACAAATAGTACAGTCTCAAATTCGACACTGACGTCCAAGGTTGAGTGATTTCTGGCCCTGCTTAGCAGTTCATCAGCTGGGCTAGCAAACAAAATAGCGATTCAGAGGGCTCGCAATTCTTTTCTGGGTCGATGGAAACAGGTTCAACAGTCGACGTATGTGTTGTAGCTTTGTAATCCACAGAAAAGGGCT
The DNA here is from genome assembly GCF_000495115.2 of Populus euphratica. Lineage (NCBI taxonomy): Eukaryota > Viridiplantae > Streptophyta > Magnoliopsida > Malpighiales > Salicaceae > Populus > Populus euphratica. The sequence goes on along the minus strand of NW_011499946.1, from coordinate 209,254 downwards.
GCATGAAAACAAGGTCCCAAGGCCAAGATTTCAAAAAGAGTGGCAGGAGGACGAGCTGATCTCTATGGGGTCCTTTTCGATTTGCATGTCACGCCATTGCTTTTTCCACCTTCACTCCCACTTGAAATGTGAACATTCAGCTCCAGCGAGAGAGGAAACACGTCTAATAAATTTGCACTGATATTAACCCTGGTTGGTCGTTAAGTTGGTCCTAGAATAGAGGGTAAGTTGGTTCTCGACTTGAAGAAGGGTATCTGAAAGAGTATAACAAAAGTTTGTTTATTTAAAAATATATTAAAATAATTTATTTTATTAAAAATATTTTTAATATGACAATCTAAAAATATTTAAAATTTTAATTTTCTTAAAAAATCAAAAAAACACTAAATTAAAAAGAGAATAAACTTAAAAAAACCAAAAAAAACACTAAATTAAAAAGAGAATAAAATTGAATGGCCAATTTTATAAAAAAAAAAAATAAGATGGTTTATTGTTTACATGAACAATTTCTTCATCTACATCAATCAAGCCAATTTTTTTAATGATTTCTAACATGATAAATAATTTGAAATTAAATTTATTGATCTATTTCTATCTCATGATTATTTTAGTTTAGTGTTTAGTCATTGTAAATAATTTTTTATGTATTTATTGTCATGTATAATTAGTGATTTATTTAATGAAAGGTATGGATCAAATCTTTAATTTATTGTTAGGATTTCTTGCGTAAAAAATAATATTAAAAAGGCATACATGATTATTTTTTCATGTTAAAAAATTATTCAATCCGAAGCGAAATAAGACAAAGATAAAGTAGAATAAATTTATAAAGTACCCAATCAAAACAATCTCTTCAAATCCAAAATTGATGGGCCCCATTCTCTATCTCTCTCTCTCTCTCTTTCTCGGTGTTTGGATACCGAGAAAGTGCGGGGACAGGACAGGGAAACAAAAAGCAAAAGGTGGCCCTTCCCTTGAAACGGAAAGTCCGTACGAACGCACCGAGGCAACAGATGGGATCGCCGTGCTCTCTTTCCCTTGTAAAATTGACATCACGAAAATAATTCATGGTGCTCGTTGAACGGATGCGTGGAGCACTTTGATCAACTGTGAGGTCAAAACGCTCACAACCACGCAATAATTTCCCAGATATTTTACATCATTGTATACAATAGATATCATATTTTATATTTTAATTAACATGTTATTATATCTAAGCTTTTTTGTTTTTTCAACGCAAAAATAGGATGTAGACATTCTTCTTGTTTTTTTTTTTTTACCATAAAAATATCTTAGCTACAATCTTACATGTACATTTAATAAAAATATATTGAGAATTATTTATGATAGTGAATTATAATCAATTTATTAATTCTTAATAAAGATTGAATCATAAATATATGAGATAAAAATGTTATTTATGCTAACTAATAAAATATTTTTAAATACACGATACCATGTTATAAAACCATCAAATTAATATTTTTACTTTTTATTTAGTATTGTGTTTCCATTTATATTTGTGCGTGTTTTCAAAATTCATTTACCTTGAAATAAAATTAAATTGATATTTTTTTAGTATTTTTTAATAATCTTGATGACTGATATTTAAAATAAAAAATATTTAATATATTTTTAAAAAACTAGCACAAAATAAAAAGTTACAATAAACATCACGATAAGTCAAAAAAAAAAAAAAGGAGAGAAAAAGCTATTTAACTGGGTTGAGGAAATCAACCTTAAAATAATATTTATTTTAACTTTTTTAAAGTTATGGATAGTAAAGGATGATAAGTACAGTTCATCGCTAAAAAGGGAAGATCATGACAAGAAAAGGGTTCCACGAGGAAATAGCTATTAGTAGCAAGTTACCTGATGGATTCCACCAACCACAATCAATATCCTAATAAATATTCCTCTCCTCACCTAAACAAAATATCTTCGGATTAGATCAATGTTGCGGCAGTCCATACGTGTAGTTCACCTAATTCAGCTAAATATCTTAGGATTACAAATACTATATATATATTATATATTATTTTTAAAGTGTTTTTATTTAAAAATATATTAAAATAATATACCTTTTATTTTAAAAAAATTATTTTTAATACCAACAAATCAAAACAATTTAAAAACATAAAAAAATTAAATTAAAAAAAAAACTCTAGCAAAAACATATTTAGCCATCGTGGCTGACATCACGAAGAAAAAGAGGTTATATCTCTACCTTTGTCTTAAAATCAACGACAACCCACTTTGACCCTCTATCGCAGCCACTTGTTGTTTGGATAGCGAGAAAATGTGAGAAAAAGACAGGAAAACAAAAAAGGAAAAGATTCCTCCTTCCCTTACCACCTAAAATCTGTGCGAACGCAGTGATGCAACAGATGGGATAGACACGGCCAAAAGTTTCCTCGCTAACTCCCCATCTCCATATTGCTAGGCTGAAACACAAGAATAATTCATGGTGCTCATTGGATGGAAGCGTGGAATACTTTAATCAATCTGTGAGGTCAATATATTCACAACAATTCAATATTCTTTCACTATTGTCCATGATAGATATCGCGTCTTATGTCTTAATTATCTTATAATTACATATAATTTATTTTGATTCTTATTTATAAAAAATGGATTGTTGCTATTTAGTTGGTTTAATGTCGAGAAATTAATTCTATACTGTTTAAAAAATAACCAATATCATACTAATAATCACTCTTAAGGATCTAATTTGAAGAAAAATATTAATCTAAATATAGGAAGAAAATAACAATTTTTTATCGCTAAAATTTAGTAGGTCATGAATTTTCTTCTTCTTTTTTTTTATAAAATATCATTAGTTATTTTAAGGGCACCATATATTTTTTTTCCAAGATCCAATAACATCATAATAAAACATTATTTAATTGGATTGCGAAAATAAACTTAAAAATAATATATATTTGGCATTTCTTAAATTATGGATAATAAAGGTAAGAACGTGGCCATAAAAATATATTCACTTTTCTATTAATGATGAATAAAAAAATTATTTTGCTAAATAAATTTAAATCCAATAAAACTCAAATAAAAATAAATTAAGTTTTTTATTTTATTTTCATCACTTTCAAAAAAAATTATAAATAAAAATTAAAATAAACTGTAAAAATAAGATCAACACAACACATGTGTTATGTTATATTTTTTTAATATTCAATAAAATTTAGCATGTATTTACAATTAATACACATCTAGGATTAAAAATATTAACCTTTTTTATTTTTTAATAGAATATTAAATTTCATAAATACAATATATGTGTCTCTTTTATAAATATACTGCAATTTTCAGTTTTTAATTTTTTTTTTTTATTAACGTGGTTGTCCGGGTCAGCTTGCGCGCACCACAACTAATCCCACGGTCCACTGAACATCCTGCAAACCCAATAAATAAGTAAGATATTATGGAGATGATAGATATACTATACAGAAAGGATCCAATAAAAACATGAAAAAAACAATTTATCTCTCTTATTAGGACTCAAACTGAGATTCAAAGAAAGGTAAGCAGTCCCAACAGCTACTGAGTCACGACACTGCTGGTACAAGAAGAGAGAAGAGCAGGGTGGAAAAGGACAAATGCGGGGGGAGCACCGGAGCAGTGTACAATAAAACGCACGTGGTCCACACGTTTACGCGGGAAAGCCACCGGTTAACTGTAAAATAACGAACCGTGTTGTGGGATCTGTGTGACGTCATTATGGGGAGGACACTCTTGCTTCTTATCCACATGCAAATGCCACTTGCCACCTCATCGCTCTCTCTTTGTCTGATCGTGTGGTTTCTAAGAAACTTCTTGACGGTCTCCACTCGCCAATTACTCGCCTGGATTTTTTCAAGCCTTAATTAATCTTTGGATATTTTCATCAGATTCCATTTATAATAACATAGATAGAGTTAAAAATCTAGAAGAGATAAATACATGAATGACATAAATGCATTTGATAGGAGCGACGGCAATATATATAGAAAAATATTTGATGATGGGAATAATTAATATAGATATAAAATAAATTTAAATTTATAAAAAAATTAAAATAAATTTTTATTTTTTTAAAAAAATAGCGCGTATCTCAATATCCTGCAAGCCCAATGAACAGGTAAGACATCATAGGGGTGACAAACATACTGCACAGAAAGGATCCAATAAAAATATAAAAGAAACAATTTATCTCTCCTATTATAACTGAACTGAGGTTCAAAGAAAGGTAAGCAGTCCCAACAGCTACTGAGTCACGACCCTGCTGGTACAAGAAGAGAGAAGAGCAGGGTGGAAAAGGACAAATGCGGGGGGGAGCACCGGAGCAGTGTACAATAAAACGCACGTGGTCCACACGTTTACGCGGGAAAGCCACCGGTTAACTGTAAAATAACGAACCGTGTTGTGGGATCTGTGTGACGTCATTATGGGGAGGACACTCTTGCTTCTTATCCACATGCAAATGCCACTTGCCACCTCATCGCTCTCTCTTTGTCTGCTCGTGTGGTTTCTAAGAAACTTCTTGACGGTCTCCACTCGCCAATTACTCGCCTGGAGTAACGATTTTTTCAAGCCTTAATTAATCTTTGGATATTTTCATCAGATTCCATTTATAATAACATAGATAGAGTTAAAAATCTAGAAGAGATAGATACATGAATGACATAAATGCATTTGATAGGAGCGACGGCAATATATATAGAAAAATATTTGATGATGGGAATAATTAATATAGATATAAAATAAATTTAAATTTATAAAAAAATTAAAATAAATTTTTATTTAAAAAAACACATAGTGTATCTCAATTATTTTCAACTGTTCTATTTTAATACAATAAAAAAACTCTACCTTAATTTAGGTGTAACCCGATTGTCTCTGTATATTCTATTTTAATACAATAACAAAACTGTACCGGTGATATATTATTGTATAATATACAACTATTAAATCTATTATTTGTATGGTGTATTTTCATAAATTTATTTTTAAAAACCTCGATTATAAATAAATATTTTTTTATTACATAGCTAAAAAAAACTTTATTTAAAGCTCTTATCTGACAAACATATAAATTAAAGTATCAATTTTATTTTTTTAAAAAAATTGATAACAAGAACACTAATCTCACCGTCACAGCTGAGATGATTATGTGATACATCTGTCTGTATTTTTTTCATATAACATCCTTCCAGCTCATATAAAAGCATCATCAAGCTACATATTTATTACAAGTTCCCTGACAACGATTAAGACCATGTTTATCCACGCAATAAGAATTACGGTTTAAGCAAAATAAAATAATAATAATAATAATGTCTTTTAGCTTGAAAAAGACAAACGCAACCATGGAAAATATCTTGTGGCTTGAAACTTCTAAAACAGTAACACTGAGCTCCCCAACCTGAAGCCAACCCACGAGACCAAGTCCTTCGACTCTGACAGCCACAGGTTCATTCCCTCAAGTGGAAAATTACAATCCAAAACACACCCCAAAGGGTCAAAATCACACGTGTCCCTCCGAGAACCCACTTGTCTCCATACCAAATACAGCTGGTCTTTGCCGAAGCAAGACTCAGTCCCACTTTAGATTATTCCATATGTAAAAAAAAAATTCAAAATCTATGCGTAAATCGTGGCGACCTTAGCTGGCTCCTTATAACCACATTGCCGTGTGAAAGGCACACCCCCTTATTGCCCTTCCACCATAACATATATAAGGGAGCCCCAGTCTAGCACTAACTACTAACTTAGTGTGAGAAAGGAGTTCTCAGCTAGAGCATATACAATACTTCACTAGAGTGTTTTAGTTTCCAATAAAAGAACTCAAGAAACATTACTTTATGGATGTTTTCTGTAGTTATTCTGATCAGAACCCAATTGGGTCAATGAATTTGATGTCAGTTCATGACGAGCAAGAATGTTCTTATTCTTCTGTTCTTTCAGATAGTAGCATCACTAGTAGTGTTACTAAAGGAGTTCAACCAGGTGCAATTTTTTCTGATGAGGAAGTAATATTAGCTTCCAGGAATCCGAAGAAGAGGGCAGGAAGAAAGAAGTTTAGGGAAACAAGGCATCCTGTGTATAGAGGGGTGAGGAGGAGGAATTCGGGTAAGTGGGTTTGTGAAGTTAGAGAGCCTAATAAGAAATCAAGGATTTGGTTAGGGACTTTTCCTACTGCTGATATGGCTGCTAGGGCACATGATGTTGCTGCTTTGGCGTTGAGGGGAAGGTCTGCTTGCTTGAATTTTGCTGATTCTGCCTGGAGGTTGCCTACTCCGGCTTCCAGCGATGCTAAGGATATTCAGAAGGCTGCAGCGGAGGCAGCGGAGGCTTTCCGGCCGGAGGGGAGTCTGGGAGTTGAGTTAACGAGGGCGGGAGATGAGGTTGATCAGGTTGCAGGGACGGCGGCGGGGGATGTGTTTTATATGGATGATGATGCAGATTTTGGAATGCCAGGTTTGTTGGCTAATATTGCAGAAGGGATGTTATTGCCGCCACCTAATTATTGTGGTTATTCCGGTGGGGATAGTTTGGATAACATGGAAAATAATGACACTGAAATGTCATTATGGAGTTTTTCTGTTTAATATTTTTAGTTATTAGTAGAGTAATTAGGATGATAATTAAGGTAATCCGGACTTATATTTTTGCCAGTACGGATAAAATTATCAAATATTGTCGTACCTCTGGTTTTCTGGGCTGGATTGTTTGGTAGAAATCTGCAGCAGTGTGAAAATTTAAGCGAGTAATAGGATTTAGGGTTACTGTTAATAAATATTTGTGAAATTAATTACAATCGCATCATCATGTATTAATGACATTTAAACATGCGAAAGCTGTTTCAAGCCTCAGCTTCACCTTATGCTGCTTGCCCAATTTTCTATTTGTTTGCAGCTTCATGTGCATGTGCCGCATCACCCCCCCCCCCCCAAAAAAAAAAAAAAAAAAAAAAACTACAGTATTCCACCATTACCATGATTCCCAGATTAATAATGATACCAAACAGAAGTGGTCGAACTCAAAATAGTCCTCATCACCTTCTGCCTTTAAGTTCCTCATCAGCCACATTAAACAATTTACAGCGAAGGAGTCGGGTTCATTTTGGCTGGGAAGCAGGAAGCCCCGAACCTGTTTGCAAACTCTTAGTGCATGAAGACACTCTTCCTTGGTTGTTTCCTCGCAATTTTTCCTTTCAGCCATGGATATCATTTATTTGACCCTTTGGCATGGGCCAAAAAAGCCGAAGGAAGAAGAAATACACATCACAGCAAGGTTAGCAATGCAACCATATACGCTACCAGACCATTCGTTGCAGAACCAACTTCAACCTCCTGCAGGAATTACACAGTGCCAGTCTTCTATTCAGCCTGCCCAGCCCATCCAGACATATTCAACTATCAGAGGTAATCCAAAGTACCCTTAACAACTAATATTGTCTGATGCAGCTTAATGCTTGATTTAACCTGATACAACTTACAGAAGCACCAAACCTCAACCAAATTCTAACGAAACTAAACATTATGGGGTTCAGTTTTACCTTCCAAGCAACACTTTCCCAAACCATGATTTTTACAAGGCTAGAGAATCTTGCATTCCTCACATTATTTTATGCACAGTGATTTTACTCAAAACAAAATTCAATTCGCTAGCAGGAGGATATTCCATTTCAAAACATTCAGCAAACACATTGGAGAGTCACGCCTAATTATTTGGTCTCAATTATAGTCAGTCAAGTTCAACAAATAGACAACGAAAGTACTGGGCTCCCATATTCTTTCGAGACATTAAACAAACACATAGCTGACACTAGTTTACTAGCTGCTAAGCCTACGGTTTCACTTCTTCAATGACTCCCTCGTCATGGTCCAATAAGACTGGATCACTTAGACTGCTTTGATGCTCTTCCTGCTGCTGCTGCTGGTGGTGGTCAGAGTTCATCATCTGCTCCATGTCTTTTAGCCTGGTCCTTACCACATTTGTAACCAAAACTGCAACAATAAAAATCAATAAATGAATTCATATATAGGAGGATAGAGAAAAATAGAGGAAATGGGTTTTTCTAGGTGGTGATCTTACTGCCGGCGGTGCCGATGGTCCATAACCAGAGGATCTTCAAGCCTGGACTCGTCTCTCTCGGCATTTTAGATGAAGAAATTGTGCCTTTTCTTTGTTTCTCTTTTGCCAATTACTGAAGGATGATATGCTATTGGGCCGGGGGTTGGTTAATGTAATTAGATGGGCTTCATGTAAGTTAATTAGTTTAATTGCTAAAATTAGAGTAAAAACTTAAGACAACAATGAACAAACAACATAATCATGCAATAAAATATGCATCTATATAACTATAAAAATAGAGTGTTACGAATTTACTTTCATTAAATGTTTTTTTAATTCCAAATTTATTGCTGAATTATGGAAGAATCATCAAAGGAGACGAGAGAGAGAAATGACAAATTTCTGCAGTCCTTTCAATGATTATTATTGATTTTTTTATTTTAATAATTTTTTGTAGATATTGGCTTTTTGTATTTAACTAGATTTAAAGGTCTGGGCTATGCAAACGGCCAAAACTTTTTTTTTATAAGTAGAAAAAAATGTCTAGTTAACTCAAGTATGCCTTGAAATAGTACAACTCAGGGCAAAGACTTGTCATGTAAAAAAGGTTGATCTATGAATCAACTTAAAAGAAGAAGAATAACAGGAATATGTGATCAAAAAATAACTAAAAAAAGCAATTAACTTAAGATTATAACTAGTTAAATATTGGAAAAAAAAATAATCCAGGTCAGCCTAACGTAGCATGTCGCGTATACAAGCCATGAGATCAAGATAAATAAATAAAAAAAATCTAAAGTCGAATATCAAACAAATTCAGCTTCAAAAGATGGAATTCAAAAGAGAATCAATAAAACAAATAAAAAAAATCAAAGCACACCAAGCTTTTCAATCATGGTCAAGCGAATGATACAATAAAATAGAAATCAGAAAACATCACATAGCTCAATTCTAAAACAACTTAAATTTAAAAAGAGTGATCCTAAAAAAATTTGAGCCAACCCACAAAATCTGTTGGCTAAGTGGTATTGAGATAAATGAATAAAAAAAAAATTAAAAAAAATCATAAAGCCTAGTATAAAAAACACTCAATCTTGAATGATTCAGTCGAAGAAGAAATTAATTCCTAACAAATGTTATTTTTGCGTTTCAAAAATACTTTTTAAAAAAATTAATTTTTTTTATTGTTTTCTTTACTTCAAATTAATATTTTTTTAGTGTTTTTAAATCATTTTGAGACGTTGATGTCAAAAAAAATTTAAAATATTTTTTTGTTGTTGAATGATAAAATTAGAAAAAAAGTCAATTTAGAAAACTTGCCAATGTAAATCCAACAAAAAACAACAAATAAAAAGATCTAAGACAACCCCATTTATTTTGAAAAATTACAAAAAAATCATATAGAAAGCAAATAAAAAAAACCATAGCCTAATCTTTGATATAAATGCTTAATGATGAAGTTAAAAAAAATCATCTTAAAAAAATAAATAAAAATAAACTAGTAAGGTAGAGCGAACCTCTAAATCTAGATAAAGATCTTAAATTCAAACCCATTAAATATTAAACTTAGATTAAATTAAAAAAACTTAATTCCCAACCAATTTTATATCGATTAACCAAAGTAAATATAATAAAAAATAATAAATAAAAATACTTTAGAAAACCCAGGTTATTTTTAAAATCAGTGAAAAATCATACATAAAAAATAAATAAGAATGATGGAGCCTAGTCTCCAATTGAATAATGTTGGAAGATTAAACTTAAAAAACACGAGTTTGAATAAAAGAAAAAAAAACAAAGGTAAATCTCTTAAATTTAGATTAATCTCTAAAACTTGAAACCTATGAAATTGTAGACTTAGACTTAGTCAAGAAACTCAATTCCCTGCTAATCTAATGTTGAAAGATAGAACTAGAAAAATTTTCAATTTAAAAAATATTTCAAAGTGAAAAAAATACTAATAAAAAAAAATAAAGATTAAATTTGACAGGAAAGAAAAAAATTAAGAAGAATGAAATTGTAAAAAAAATAATTGAAATCTTACCTCAAATAAAACAAATAGTAATTAAAAGAATGAAAATTCAATTAAAAAAATCAAAGAGGGATGAAACTAAAAACAATTTTAATTTTATAAATTATTTTAATTTTTTTTTGCAGATATTAAAAGATAAAATAAAAAAATCAACTCAAAGAATTATCAAATAAAAAAAGGAAAACCCAACAAGGAACTACAAATTAAAGACCCAAGATAGATGAAGTTATTTGAAGACCAACAAAAATATCAACAGAAGGCAAATAAATAAAAAGAACATAATCTAATCTCCAAATAAATAAATATTAAAAAATAAAAATGAAAAACATTTAGTTTAAACAAATAAAAATAAAAAATCAAGCAAATTCGATGTGAATCTTTTAAACCCGAAGTAATCTCTAAAACACGTAAGTCGTGAAATTCTGAATTCGAGTTCAATTAAGAAATTTAATTCCTAACCAATTTAATATTAAGAAAGAAATCATGAAAAAATATCAATTTTAAAAATTTGTCAAAATAAAAAAAAATAACAATTAAAAGAACAGAAATGAAATTTGATAGGAAAAAAACCTAAGAAGGATGAGATCGTAAAAAAATAGTTTAAAAATGATCCTAAACAAAACAAATAACAATTGAAAGAATGTAAATTAAATTTAAAAGATAAAAAAAAAAGAAGAAAATGAGTGAAATTAAAAAAATAATAATATAATTTTATAGATTATTCAAAATAAAAGAGAGAGTATTCCAAAGGACATACACCATATGTTAAGAAAAATAAAATTAAAAGGGTTGACACTGGATTTGAGGTGAGGCGAATAAAAAAAAAAATGATTATTGACACCAAACCAAAGATAAATTTGGTGCATGCAGCACTCCATCATTAAGGGAGCATTGAGACTTTCCTAACATTATCGTGAAACGTGATGTTTGGTGATTAGATGGCTTCAAGGGTGCCAATAAAAAACTATGATGAAAAAATTAAAAAATATTCTTAAAAAAAGTTTAGTAAATTTTAGATTTAAGACTAATTAGGTCATTTTACCATGCTAAAAAATGAGACTAAAAAACCCCTAAATGTAAGTTTTTATTTTTAAATTTTAGGGGTAAGTTTTTTTATTATGAAAAAAAATAAAAAGATAATTTTAACCCAAAAAAATTAAATAATAAAATCATGAAGGGAGTGTAGACTTTTCTAGCAATATTTGATGACTGAATAACTCTTCGGACACCAATAAGTTTTTTAAAATATTAAATATTTATTAAAATATATATAAAAAAACTTGAGTTAAATTGATATTAACAAAAAAAAACCATGACAAAAAAATAAAAAACCTCTTGGAAAAAAATTTAATAAATTTTGCATTTAAGAATAATTAATTAATTTTTCTATATAAAAAAAGTAAAAGACTAAAAAGCTTATTAATGCATAGCATTTTTTAAAAAAATTACATATTCTTCTAAACTAAACTATACTGATTCGAATAATTAAAGTTTTTTCAAGAATCTTGATTTTTTTAATTATGTGAAAAAAATATAAGTGAAACTAGATAAATAATTATTTTTCTTAATTAATTTGTGTTAAGATAATGATCTAATAAATTTTACTTATTTTCATAGCTAAAAACATTAACTATGATGGAATTTTCAAACAAATCAAATCATGATATTTGAAATAATTAAATAAAACATTTACCATGAAATATATTATAGTTATTCATATTACGATGCTAATAACATGGAAATGGTGCGATTTTATAATAAAAATAATTACAAGTGAATATTTTGTTTCCTTTTATTCATCACATTTATGAATATCTTTTTTCAAATTCATATAAAGTCCACTTAAGATAATTTATTTTACATTAAAAAATCACAACGCCATCTCTCAAATAAATAAATAAACAAACAAACAAATTATGTATATAGAAACAAAATCCACTATCTTCACATCAAATGCAATATTTTATCCCGATGTAATCTCTAAAACAGGCAAGTTGTGAAATTCTGAATTTGAATTCAATTAATAAGTTTAATTCCTAACCAATTTAATATTAAGAAAAAAATCATGAAAAAACATCAATTTTAAAAACTTGTCAAAGAAAAAAAAACAATTAAAAGAATGTAAATGAAATTTGATAGGAAAAAAAACCTAAGAAGGATGAGATCATAAAAAAATAGTTTAAAAATGATCCCAAACAAAACAAATAATAATTGAAAGAATATAAATTAAATTTAAAAGATAAAAAAAATGAGTGAAATTAAAAAAAAAAAACAATAATATAATTTTATAAATTATTCAAAATAAAAGAAAGAGTAATCCAAAGGACATACACCATATGTTAACAAAAATAAAATTAAAAGGATTGACACGGGATTTGAGGTGAGGTTAATAAGGAAAAAAAATAAATGATTATCGACACCAAACCAGAGATAAGTTTGGCGCATGTAGCACCCCATCGTTAAAAAAGCATTGAGACTTTCCTAATATTATCGTGAAACGTGATATTTGGTGATTAGATGACTTCATAGGTGTCAATAAAAAACTATGATGAAGAAATTAAAAAAATATCCTTAAAGAAAGTTTAGTAAATTTTGGATTTAAGATTAATTAGGTTATTTTACCATGCTAAAAAAGTGAGACTAAAAAACCCCTAAATGTAATTTTTTTTTTAAAATTTTAGGGGTAAGTATTTTTATTGTGAAAAAAATAAAAAGATAATTTTAACCCAAAAAAATTGAATAATAAAATCATGAAGGGAGTGTTTAGACTTTTCTAATAATATTTGATGACTGAATAACTTTTCAGACACCAATAATTTTTTTAAAATATTAAATACTTTTTAAAATATATATAAAAAAACTTGAATTAACTCGATATTAACCAAAAAAAACAATGACAAAAAGATAAAAAACTTCTTTGAAAACAATTTAATAAATTTTGCATTTAAGAATAATTAAGTAATTTTACTATATATATATAAAAAAGTAAAAGACTAAAAAGCTTCTTAATGCTGATCGACACCAAACCAGAGATAAGTTTGGCGTATGTAGCACCCCATCATTAAAAAAGTATTGAGACTTTTCTAATATTATCGTGAAACGTGATATTTGGTGATTAGATGACTTCATAGGTGTCAATAAAAAACTATGATGAAGAAATTAAAAATTATCCTTAAAGAAAGTTTAGTAAATTTTGGATTTAAGATTAATTAGGTTATTTTACCATGCTAAAAAAGTGAGACTAAAAAACCCCTAAATGTAATTTTTTTTTTAAATTTTAGGGGTAAGTATTTTTATTGTGAAAAAAATAAAAAGATAATTTTAACCCAAAAAAATTGAATAATAAAATCATGAAGGGAGTGTTTAGACTTTTCTAATAATATTTGATGACTGAATAACTTTTCAGACACCAATAATTTTTTTAAAATATTAAATACTTTTTAAAATATATATAAAAAAACTTGAATTAACTCGATATTAACCAAAAAAAACAATGACAAAAAGATAAAAAACTTCTTTGAAAACAATTTAATAAATTTTGCATTTAAGAATAATTAAGTAATTTTACTATATATATATAAAAAAGTAAAAGACTAAAAAGCTTCTTAATGCTGGTTTATTTATTTATTTTTATTTGAGGGGTAGAAATTTTATTCTAAAAAAATAAAAAAGATAATTTTATCCCTATAAAACTTGAAAATAACGATTATATCATGATAAATAGCTTAAGTGCAATTTCATCATCGTGAAAATTAAATAGTATTTTGTGCCTTCCTCCTCCTTTAGTTTTTTGTAATGACAATTCAAAATAATAAAAAAGTTGCTGCGCCAAACTTTTGGGGTCAAAATAAACTATAACCTCCAAATCCCTGCTTAAAGCAACATCACTCCTGTTCTTCACTGAACTTAAGTAAAAACCATGAAACCCACCATATCTATAAACAGAAAACACACTTTATACAAAAATGTGGTTACCCCAGATTCTTTAGACAAAAATGAAAATGAAGAAGTATAGTGATCTAAAAGTTGAATTTCGTTGCAGAATCTATACAACATCATGAAATAATCAGATGATCACTAATTGAAGTGCTAATGTAAGGGCCAGCAAATGCCTAAGCATTTGGGAAAAAGGTATACACAAGGAACTGCAGTTCAGATGTTCAACAAAGAGGTACTTAATGTGCTTGATGCTGTCAAAAAAATCATTTACCACAAGCATTAGGGTAGAGAAATTCTAGTCTGCTTTCTTGTGGAGACTTGATGTTCTAAACTCAGCATCATCCTTCGCAAAGCTCCACCAAAGATATGTCAGTAGGATGGTAGTGGCATGCCAGAGAGCATGAGCATCCACAAATCTGTGGTAAGGCGGGAAGTCATATATTTCCAAGAGCATGGCAAGTCCGCCTCCAACAACAGCCACCCACAACTTAGACCAGGAAGGGTGGTGAGTGACACCAGCCCAAACTGCCCAAATGAGAAGCTGGGCTACGCCCGTGGCTACACAAACTTTCATGTTTAGACCTGCAAAATAATGGACCCGTTCAAAAACCACTTCCACTAGGCAAGCATATTATACCAAGTTTTAGACAACAATTCTTCCATCATTTCATCTTGACCCCCCACGTTTTGACCATCAAATGTGGTTTTCTAAGGCATGGGGGAAGGGAGGTGTAGGCATTTCAAGGGAAGCTTGTCCAGGAACAAAGTAGTTCCTTGGTCCAGGACTACCAAGTGGACAGTTGCATTGGTCACATTTCAGCCGCATAATATAAAAGTCAAATATGTAAATTTCCAAAGGATGAATGAATTTACATTATAGATATTATTAGCTCAGTCAACAGTTAAAAGAGACTACTTATTTGGTCTAGGTGCTAACAGATTGGAAATAGTGATACTACATAGCATGAAATTTAGCTTAATAGGATGCTAAGATGAAAAATGGCATGGCAAGAAAGGTTAGGCATGCATGTAAATGCAATGGAAAAAACTGCAATGGAGATTATTGTTAAGTTGTATTCAACAAAATCAGTGCTTGGAGCAACAACGACAAAATTGAATGCAGTTTGAGTACCCAAAACCAAAAAAAACGAGTACGGCAGAAGAGGTGGGACCAGGACAGAAGAACAAGTGTGACAAGACAGTCATAAATGGACCAAGACAAAGCTTATTTAAACAAACACTTAAAGTCTGAAATATCTTAGAGCAATATGCCTTATAGCTCCAGAATTAGTTTTAAATAAGGTCTATTATTTTTTCTCGTAGAGCAGGAAGATTAGAAGACAGAATTACCATAATCAAGGTTGTAGCAGTTCAGATATAAGATATGTGTAGTAACAAATGCAATCACTGGAGTAGAAACCATGACCCTGGAAGCCTCATTTCTCACGCTGAAAGCTCGCAGTATTGCCAGGATAAAGGGAAAACCCTAGTAATGCCACAGCAGACGAAAAATGTAGTTTCTCCGTCAACTCAACATCTCTGCAATGCAATGAATTATATTAACCAGATAACAAGGCAAAATAGAACGTAATTTTAAAATAGAAAGGAATGTGCATATATGCCATTGTCACATTACAGCTAAAACCAATGTTCGCTACCACGAATTAGCAGATTCAACATCTTCTTTCTCAATGTACTCTTTACGGTAATATCTTTTACCATGCTACAAAGAACGTGAAGGTAATATAAAATCTAAAATAGCAGCTGAAGATCTATCTTCCACCTTTCCAAATTAAGCACATATTCAAATTGTTGATAGGAAGGTTAGTTTGTCATGATTTTGAGAAGACAGCTTTAGGCCCTCTCCAAACAATTCTCATAATATTGATTACCGACTGTGGAAAACAGCACTCCAGAACCAGGAGTTCATAGATAGGATCCCATAGATGTTCCACAAGCCAGTATATTCATAATAATTCTTCTTACTAGGAGTCAGCGGCAACTTGTAGTATATCAGGATGAAAAAGGATACCCAACCATGAAACTGAATAGCGAGATTGAGTGCAGAGAAAGCAACAGAAACAGGTTCCTGAAAAGGCAAAAAAATATCAATGTAAGATAGGTGATCAATTATTCAGCATGGGTAAATCTTAATGTTGAACTAGAAATTACATATAGAAACCTGAAAACCATAAGCACGACGAAACAGCCATTTCCCATGATACTTGACAGGCTTCCCACCAAGTTTCTCTCTTTCTTCCTCCCTGGTGAGCATGCAGTGGTATCGACAGTCACTACAACAATCCCATTGTTTCCACTGCAGATAGAGTGGCTCTTGTAGATACCATGGCCCACCCTCCGAGAATTTACAGTGTTGGAAGCATTTTTCCCCCACACACCCAGTTTTCTCACACTGCTCCACACAAGCTCTGGTGATTGAGTAGCAAATGCATAATAAAAACTATAGTTAATTCCAATCCTAACAGAACCAAACTCAAACAAAATAGAAAATAGCACACAGGAAATAGTGGGGCCTAGGGGAGCTGCAAAAAAAATCTTAAACTTTATGGATGCTATTTATGCAACTGACAGTGATTATGAACAACATGACGATGAATGGCACCCCCTGCAGCCCCCAAGGATTGTTTTTTTTACCTTCTGCCAAAGCAAATACGCAACATCTCCTAAACATAGATACCCTCAAATTAGTCAATCCTCCAAGCAAAACTCTAGGACACCCTGGTTTTCTCTCCTTACTGCTCCTCACACATTGCCCGAAAACAGCAGAGAAGCTTCAAGTTTTAAACTCTAACCACCCCAAATTTACATCCTTGTTATTAAAGACCTTTCTAATAAATAAGTTATCAGCTGTAAGGCTTCTCATAAGCATGAAATTATGACACGCCAAACCATTATAAAAACTTAAAAGAACCCATTAATTGTAAGAATATCTAAAAACCAGTAAAAAATCTTTTCCGATTGCAAACCAAAATTTGACCATAAAACCATTGAATTTCAATTCATAAATCATTATTTCAGTACTAAATAGCCAGCATTTTTCACCTCTCAAATTCAAATTCACAGTCAAAACTGAACAAAAATAACTACTAATTACTAAATTCAGTCAATGATGCAGAATTTAAAGTCTAATTAACAATAAATATTAAAGACAAACTTTGACATGTAAAGCGGATCAGCATCACCATCACTCGCGTGAACCCCATCCATTAAGAGGACTACTATCCAAGCAAAGAGCAGAATCCGATGAAACGGCGAACGAGCCATCTGATTCGTTGACGGAACGATAAAAGTCAACACAAAGGGGGAAACAGGAAGAGACTTTTTCAGATTTATAAAAAATCAACGGTTGCTGATCGCGATTGATATTGGAGTGATGAAGGTTTGAATGATGATGATGGGTAGTTATACGAGCTCCATGGGAGTGAGTGAGGACCGAGTCAAGGTGAGATGATGATTGAGTTGAGGAGCGAGTTTTGGTTCGGGACCAAATAAAGCGAGGGAAAGGAATCTTGTGAAGAGCTGAGCTTTGAGGGGATTTATGAGGAGACACGTGGATTTGTAAATGTTTTGATGTTACTTAGTTATCCTTGGATTTTGAGTTAATTACGGGATTGTCTTCATAGAGTTTTTAGATGGAGTCGGCCGGTGCATGATTGTCGTTGATTATTGACCGTTGGAGGTTGCTCATGGCGTGAATAATTGGGATTTCTTCCTCACAAATTTGAAAAGAAAAGAAAATCTTATTGTTCTCAATTTAATAATTAACATTTGAATAATTCAGATAAAAAAAATTCACGTCGGTAATTTTTGG
The DNA here is from genome assembly GCF_000495115.2 of Populus euphratica. Lineage (NCBI taxonomy): Eukaryota > Viridiplantae > Streptophyta > Magnoliopsida > Malpighiales > Salicaceae > Populus > Populus euphratica. The sequence continues at coordinate 191,375 of NW_011499946.1, read as the reverse complement.
AATTATCATTTTTTTATTTACCTAACTTGATAATCTTTTTTACCCAATCGACAATTGGGTAACCCTAAATTTTCACTCACTATCTCAATTTTTTTATTTTCTTTTTTACCTAGGACCCCTCAAAACCCTCAATTAACTAAAAAACCACAGGGAAAGTTTTTACCATGTAAAATTAAATTTAAGAAGGATTACAAGTTAATTAGTTTTAAAAAATTATAAGAACGCGCACACATATATTTCTCAAAATTTATTTTGTCTTAACCTATTTTGAATAATTTCATAAATTATATATTCTTTTAAAATTTTTAAAATTTATTAATAGCATTTTTTAAAAAAATTACATATTCTTCTAAACTAAACTATACTGATTCGAATAATTAAAGTTTTTTCAAGAATCTTGATTTTTTTAATTATGTGAAAAAAATATAAGTGAAACTAGATAAATAATTATTTTTCTTAATTAATTTGTGTTAAGATAATGATCTAAAATAAGTTTTACATATTTTCATAGCTAAAAACATTAACCATGATGGAATTTTCAAACAAATCAAATCATGATATTTGAAATAATTAAATAAAACATTTACCATGAAATATATTATAGTTATTCATATTACGATGCTAATAACATGGAAATGGTGCGATTTTATAATAAAAATAATTACAAGTGAATATTTTGTTTCCTTTTATTCAACACATTTATGAATATTCTCTCAAATTCATATAAAATCCACTTAAGATAATTTATTTTATATTAAAAAATCACAACGCCATCTCTCAAATAAATAAATAAACAAACAAACAAATTATGTATATAGAAACAAAATCCACTATCTTCACATCAAATGCAATATTTTATCCCAATCACTATATTCTAAAATAAAATAATACCAAAATTGAATAATAAAAAATAGAGGATAAAAAATATCAATCCGCGTGTTAAATACGCGCTCATTATTTGATTCTCCTTTCCTTTCGTCTCCTTCCCTGTACTTTCTTACTTGCTCTGCATCACCAAAAACCATGGCCTCTGCAGCTCCCCCTCTCCTCCTTCAAACACTCCCCACTCGCATCCGCACCCCATCTCTCCACGCGCCATCCAAACTCAAATTCAAACTTCCTCCCTCCTCTCCTCATCTCCATCAACCCCGGCCTTTCCCGCCATTACTAAAACGGCACCGGACTGCAACGACAATCACTTCTGCTTACGTGACCGGACCAGCATCCGACCCGATTGTGACCGAACCGGACCACAAACTCGACCCGACCGATGACGATTCGTCTGTAACGGAGAAGGTTCAGTCAACGGAACTGATAAGTTGGGGTCTTTTGTGGAGTCTGTTGGCTAAGCATAAAGTACGACTCGTCGTTTGTGCTTTCACTCTTGCTGGTTGCACCTCTTGTACTCTCTCCATGCCTATATTTTCAGGTAACCATCACTAAGTTTATTGCTTTATGTTTTCGTCAAGAAGGTTTTTGATTTGTGTTGAATTTTATTTTGGTTGCAGGGAGATTTTTTGAGGTGTTGATTGGTGCGAGACCGGAGCCTCTATGGAGGTTGCTTAGTAAGATTGGAGTGTTATACGCTTTGGAACCGATTTTTACAGTGATCTTTGTTGTAAACATGAATACAGTATGGGAGAAGGTTATGGCAACACTGAGAGCTCAGATTTTTAGAAGGGTCTTGATTCAGAAGGTAAATGAACTTGTCAAACCGGGCAATTGGTTTTCTTAATGTGTTCAATGTTGAGTTATACGGTCTTTTACAAGCCCTTTTGTTGTTTTTTGTTGCAATGCAGGTGGAGTTTTTTGATAGATACAAGGTTTGTTACTGATGCTTGAGAACTTGTGTTGATGTTTGTTAGTGATTTGGACGTGATTAAGGATTGTATGTTGTGTTGTTTTGTGTTTCTTGCAGGTTGGTGAGCTTAGTGCTCTGTTGACGTCTGATTTGGGTTCGTTTAAAGATATTGTGAGCGAGAACATTTCGAGGGATCGTGGATTTAGGGCATTTTCTGAGGCAAGCCACTCTATACTAAAACAAAAGTGAGCTTTATGTAGCTAATCGTTTGATTTGGATGGAATTTACTTACATATTTGCTTTAAGTAGCATGTATTTCTGCAATAGTTTGTGTTGATTTAGTGCAATGCTGTTGCAATTGATACTGAAATCTTTTGATACAAATCTTGCCTGTCGTATCGTTTATAAATTTCCATTCATGATCAACAGTCAGAAGCTATGGATAATTTACATCTCCAGTATGTTTGTTGCCTCAACAGGTCACTGGAACCATATGCATACTGTTTGCTCTGGCCCCCCAACTAGCACCGATTCTGGGGGTTTTGATGTTTGCCGTGTCTATTTCAGTTGGTAAATATTTTTTTGTGAAAGTGATCAAGATTTCTACAGTGCCTCCTATATGTTCTTTAAGTTTACACCATTTATTCTTCATCACATAAATGGCAGTATGTATAGTATTAGCTTCGATAAATTTCCCGTTTTTAAGTTTTCTATTCATAATGTTGCCTATTCTGGACTGTAATGAGTTCATCATTAGTAATCTATTGGCAGTGATTTGCTGACATTTATATGTGATGAAACCTATCTTGTCTTTCATATGCTTTGCTTTCACCAACACAATTACCTATGACAATCCTTATATTTCTTTCTGACTTCTGTTTCCTTGCTTGCTGCTAAATGATATTTAAATTCTCAAGCTGTATACAAGCGATCAACTGTACCTGTTTTCAAAGCTCATGGAAAGGCCCAGGCATCCATATCTGATTGTGTGACGGAAACCTTTTCTGCTATACGTACTGTAAGTTGTTGGTAATGCTTTGTCACATAGTTCTTTTGACAGTCCTAGCTTGTACTAGTTGTTGACCATAAAGTCAGTTTGTCCTGTATGGAGTAATGAGTGTGGTAAAGAATAGGATGAATTTGTGCCCGATACTGAAAATAGCAAATTTACTGTCACAGGTGAGATCCTTTGGTGGTGAAAAGCGCCAAATGCTAAACTTTGGCAGCCAGGTAAATTGTAGGCTGTGGTTCTTTATGAAATTGGTGATTTCTAGATTGATTGTTCTGTTATTTATATCGAAGATGTTGGTAGGTTCTTGCTTATCAAAGAAGTGGTATAAAGCTCGGGGCTTTCAAATCTGTGAATGAATCATTGACACGGGTTGCTGTATATATTTCGTTGCTGACTTTATACAGTCTTGGAGGAAGCAGAGTAAAGGCTGTAAGCTTCTACCCTTTGACACGTCTCTCTAGCCTTTTAAATATGCATAATGTGATCCAGATTCCCAATTCAGATCCACTGATATTTACAGTCTACATGTAATATTAGTTTACATTCTGTCAACTTTTTGAGAAATTGATACACAATGTTGGTTTCAAAATTGTGACTTTTGAAGAATCAGCCTTTGATGAGGAAAAAGAATACAAACACTAACAAAAACAATAGAGGAGCTCATACTGTGCTCTGCTTCATGGATTCTATACAATTGGTGCACTTCTTAATGCATATTGCCTGCTTCATTATAACATGTTTGTTCCTTCACTAATTTTCCTTTTGATATGCTCACTGTGAGGCTGCTGCCTGATCACATTATTGGGTATATTTGATCTGTTGAATATATTTTACCTTCAGTTTTTGTGTATCGCCCACTGCCTTGAAAGCAAGATGTTACTTGACTTGATATCTTGAGACAAGATGATTGAAATAAAAATGACTGAGCTGTGCTCCAACTTCAATTCATTTTGCAATCAAATTGCTCTGAAAACCAAATGGCAAGATAAGGAACTATAAGAATAAGTAGGCAAGCTAATTTATACAACTATCACATTCCTTCTACCTATAAGAATAAGTAGGCAAGCTAATTTGGACACCAATCACATTCCTTCTACCTCTATTATCCCTCTGATTTTATTCGTACCAAACCTAAAGTGAGTTGCTATTTTGTTTTACCTGCCATATTTTATTGCTTGCAGGGTTTGCTCTCTGTTGGAACTGTTGCTTCTTTCATCGGATACACTTTCACATTAACTTTTGCTGTGAGTTCTATTTCACTCCTCCAGTATGTTACAATTTTCTACTCTTTGGTGTAGTCTTTGAATTGATTCATTTCTCAGGTTCAAGGGCTGGTCAATACATTTGGAGATCTCCGCGGAGCACTTGCTGCCATTGAGAGGATTAATTCTGTTTTATCTGGGGTAGAAATTGATGAAGCCCTTGCCTATGGTTTAGAAAGACAAATCCAGAAAAAAGAAGTACATGATGAGAAGATTAGTTTGTTCTTAGTTAATGGTTACAGCGGACAGAATCAAATTTTTAATACACATTACATGTCAGCCCTAAAATCAGCCAACACCGTGTGTAGCTTTGCTGGGTCTGGTGATGTTTGTCTTGAAGGTATCTTTATTGCAGTTCTCATTTACTTCCACGCATTTTCCACTCTTCACTCCAACTTAAGTGTTAATTATATTGTTGCAGGCCTATGCCCTCTTATTACTGTATTTGAACAGACCATCTCTTATGGAACTAAATATAATGGCTGTTCCAAATTAAATATGGAAGTCCAAAAAGAAATTTGAGAGAACTTTGTGCTTTTTACTTGTTTAATTTGAAGGTTGAAAGTAGAACATAGATTAAAGATTGGACCCTACATGTCAATCATCTCTACTCTGAATTCATGTTTTTTTTTTCTTTTTTCCAACTGATAATTTGTTATGCAGATGTGCACTTCTCTTACCCTTTACGACCTGATGTGGAAATCTTGAATGGTCTTAATTTGACTCTGAAATGTGGAACTGTGACCGCTCTAGTGGGCTCAAGTGGTTCAGGCAAAAGTACCATAGTACAACTATTGGCACGCTTTTATGAGGTTTAGTTGATTCTCAAAATTTTAATTTCTAAAATTAAATTGCAATTTTATTAAACCATTATAGAATGCTGGGAAATGACATACATCTCTTGTTCTTGCAGCCAACCAGAGGTCGGATTACAGTTTCAGGAGAGGATGTTCGGACATTTGAAAAGACTGAATGGGTGGAGGTCGTCTCCATCGTGAATCAGGTAATGTTTTGAATCGCCATATGTTGACTCAATGCATTAAATTCACAACATTTATGGAATCATCCTTGCATTCTCAGCATGGAGACAAAATACTTCCCATTGAATATGATTACTGAGTGTCTGTTGTTGCTGAGATGCAACTTGATTTGGTTCTAACCCAAGAGGTCGAATAACCTAGACCTTGGATTGTCAGTAGCGGGATGTTTTTGACAATCAAGTTTTTTAGTGTGAATTAGGAATTGTAGATTGCCAACTATGTCTACAAGTCACCACCTAATTCAGTAACCAATTATGTGTGGTAACCAAAATATTAGGCTGCCATGATTCAGAGAATAAAAGGAGCTTTGTAAGAAGAAAAGAATAGGCAAGGGAGGAAGGAGACTTGATTATTTCTTCTTGACTTTTTCCATGTATGCACACTTGTATCCTGCGTGTCTGTTAATGAGTACGCAATTTCAGCATCTCAGGAATAGCAATGATCAGAACTGAAGTCATATTGATAGTAGGGCATTGTGGGGGACTATGCACATATATAGCTGGTTGGTTGCTTGTGGCTTAAACTGTTCTGTTTGGGCCAAACTTGGAGTTTGGTCTGGAATGATTCTTCAGATCTTATGACAGGCAAACTTATGAGGAAACATGTTGTGCTTGTTATGAAGGAACTGCTTTAATTACTTGGTTCAAACTTTCTCATCTTTCTCAAAGCTAAGTATATACTGTAAACAGGAACCTGTTCTCTTCTCGGTATCTGTTGGAGAAAATATCGCATATGGGCTTCCAGATGATAATGTATCAAAGGACGATATCATAAAGGCTGCCAAAGCTGCAAATGCTCATGAATTTATAATATCACTTCCACAGGTTTGTATCTTGTAATTATGCGACAGCTCTACTTTTGCTTGTTTTGACCTTCATTTCTGAACCTTTATTTGGATTTTAAAGGGTTATGACACTCTAGTTGGTGAGCGTGGAGGCTTACTGAGTGGAGGACAGAGGCAGGTATGTCAATGAACTCTTTAGAGAGTGAGGAAGAAATAAGCGATTAATGATTATTTTCTGATCTATAATATTCAGTGAAAGAGAAAAGTGGTAAAATTTTATTCTCTGGTCTTTGTTCTTCAGAGAATTGCTATTGCAAGAGCTCTGCTCAAGAATGCACCAATATTAATACTTGATGAGGTAAGCTCTTTGTTTTCTTCTCTCTGGATATTTATATACTCTCCAAGCTTGTGTTGGGAATGCTTTGACTCATGATCCTTGAAAAATTGTCATGTTGTTTCACTTATTGCTCTAATGTGAGGGCAGGTGTTAGAAATCAAAAAAAATTCTTGTTTCAAGACTTGATAAGACATCTTGTTCTTTTGTTCAGGCCACTAGTGCACTTGATGCAGTTAGTGAACGTCTTGTCCAGGATGCTCTGGACCAACTAATGAAGGGCAGAACAACATTGGTGATTGCTCATAGGTTAAGCACAGTTCAGAATGCTAATCAGATTGCGCTTTGTTCTGGTGGGAGGATTGCAGAACTAGGGACCCACTCTGAGTTGCTAGATAAGAAGGGTCAATATGCTTCATTAGTTGGCACTCAAAGACTGGCATTTGAGTGACTGAAACTGCTAGACATAGATATTACCAATGGTTGAATAGAAAACCCCAGACAAACAATCATGTAAGTTTCTCGGGGAATTTCATCCAGCAGCAACAGTCTTGGAATTTTAAGTTTCTTCATTTTCTACTGAGGCCTAATAATTCTATTTTCAGAGAAACTGGTAGCAGGAAGTGGCTAGAGGAGATTTTCTGCCTTGAAAGTTGAAAACAAGCAAAAGCTTCTATTGATTCCGAGTCTCTTTTATTATTCCTCTATTCCTCTATATTTATACATCATATGTCACTAATCGGTTGTAAAGAACTAAAATTCGTAAAGACATACCATAGTTTCCACAGCAATAAATGATAGCAATCATCACAGCAGCTGTTCTTATCACGAGTCCATACTTCCTAGTCCATTATTTGTTTTTAGTTTAGTTTTTGTGCTTCTGTTTGCATTGATTAATTTATTTATGCATTTGGAACGCCAGGGATCCCCTGATAATGCCCTCGTGTCCAGGCACAGATCTGTTATGCTAGTAATGGAACATACAGGAGAGCCTCTGGTTGATAGTGTTCTATATTTTTCTGTGTAAAGAGATGAGCAGCTCGTGTTACAGCATGGAGGACTGAGTTCCTGACACCATCAAGGAGAGGTAGAAAAGGAAAAAACAGTACTGAGTTTGGCAAGGCATTCTGTGGGAAGACCGGGGAAGGTGTTCATGAACAGTTGCCACTCCAACCAGTCTGCATTTCCCTTCTCTTTCCAATCCTTCACCTTATCGTTCGAGTTGATTCCTCCCTCTGATGTTAGGACTGTCTTTACAAGCAGTGGAGGAGCTCTATAGATGGTCAAATTTTAAACTTGGTTAAAATTCCCATGATAATCATACATTATTGAAAATACTTGTTAATAATAAAAATCAAATAAGGGATCACAGTAAATTCTTGAAAGAAATCTAGGGACCAAGATGTATATGTGAAACATAATTTCAAGACGCCACGTGGGACACAAACTGACAAAATAGTGTAAAAAGACAAAAATATGACATAAATGGATGATATAAAAAAAAATAGTAAAAGGGACTTTTAAACACAAACATGGATACAGAGAAGCAAATCCCGTATGCACCGAGCCAAGAAGAAAATGTATAGTGGCTGCCAAAAATTTTCAGTTTTCATGTGGTAATCAAAATATTAGGGTAAACTTCACTTTTGCTTCATCAACTCTCTCTACATCTGAAGTTTAAAATTTCCCAATGTTACCCCTAACCTTCCTTTTGAATTTGATTCTCAATTTCTTCAGGCTTTCAGTTGTTTTTTTTTTTTAAAAAAAATATTATAGCATAAATGGGGATGTTTGAGAGGAAAAATTGGGATTAAAACAAATAAAATAAAAATATTTAAAAGTCAGCTTTTGTTGAGAAAAATATTAGCTGTAAAGGGAAAAATCTAAACATTTTAAGAAATGTACCAATCCACATTTTCCAAAATTTGCAAGACGGCAGCTGACCATTGGGATTTTGGCACTTAGCTATTGGTTGAACTTGAACACTGAAATCATGAGTGGAAGCTTTGTGGCTATCAACTCTTGAAAGGTCAATTTCCTACCTTCTTGATCACTTGCCGAAGTACCCTCTCCTTGTCTCCTGTGCTCTTACATAAAATTGGGACCTGAAGAGTGAAGATCCTGAGGGCAGAGAGCAGGCATCAAGCTTGAAATTTTGTTTGTCTCTTGGAATGGGGGGTAGCAGAACATGGATATATGATTGTGCTTTTGTGCTGAATGACCTGTTTCTTTACCCCATTGGACATGTAATAATGTCCTCTCCTCTACTTCATTTCCCAGGACAGGTGGCATCTAGAGACCTTTGTTGCCTGCCCTCTACCTTGGAAGTGGTCCATGTCAGGCTAGTGGAGAGTTGCAATGTTTTGCTGCCACCATGGCAGAGCAAAAGGAAAAGGATACTTTTAACTTTGACAATTATAGAATAAAGACTTTAGTGTGGTCATGTCCACTGTTGAACCTCAACTAGCCGTTTTCACAAAATTTGGAGGCTAGTGGAGAGTTGCAATGTTTTGCTGTCACCATGGCAGAGCAAAAGGAAAAGATACTTTAACTTTCACAATTATAGAATAAAGACTTTAGTATGGTCATGTCCATTGTTTAACCTCAATTAGCTGCTTCGGACATCCATATTAATATAAAAAAAAAATTAAAGTAAGAACAAAACTAGTAAGAACAAAACTGGGAATCTGGCCACCGTTCTACAAAATGTGTACGTATGGTGTTTCCGGTTAATTCATTTAGATTGATCTGATCACGCAGGGCTTCATTGTACAAGGAGAATTGAAGTTGATCAGAGATAATGAAGAACAAAATCAGAAGCTGAGTAAAAGGAGACCACTACGTTTATAGAGCTGCTGCAGTCAGTATCATGATCTTGTTATTATAATATGATTTCCTGATGCTTATATTTCAAAAGAGACTCGGAAAATATAATATGAAACCTGGAGAACTTCATCCTATGAAAATCCAGCTTTTATACACATGGCAAAAGCCAATCACTCGGAGCTGGTAACTACTTTTTAGTAGCGAACAGATTCAAGATTAGCACATCATGGGGGGCATCTGCTTTTTCATAGTTTACAGATTCAAGATTCGCTCATCAGAAAGACATTTGCTTCTTAGTAGTGAACAGATTCAAGATTATCTCATCAGAAGGACATCACTCCTCACTCGTTTGAAAGCTAGCCTGAAACAGGCTCTAAGCACACAGGGACTCTCGCAACAAAAATATGATACAAAACTATTACACACACATTAGCTATTTTGACTATCATGTGAGCACAGCACTTTCTGCACCTAAAATCCCATTCATCTCGTTGAGTCTGGCTGTCAGCTGATTCTCTCTCTCAACAGACAAGAGAAGACCTCAGAGATGGTGCGGTTGGAAGGTGAGTGCAGGATGCCCAGCGGATGACTGATTCAGTCACCATGAGATCAAGTTGCTCACGCTCACCGAGACCAATAGTGCGGTTCCTCTTACTGTGTATGCCCGACATCCTGGACCCTATTGCTGCTCCTGCTCTCTTAACTTCAACTGGCTTGTTTTCCATTTCTCTGGCTTCACGTACACAGCATAGAGAAGACTCCCGCAACAGAAGCATCTTATCCAAGCTTCCCTCTGACAGTTGATGACGTCCACAAACTGAATCTATCCTAGAAACGTTGCTTGAGAATTCTAATGTAGAATTCCCTTGCTCAATTACAGGACCAGGGCTGGAGAATGCAAAGCTCGGCATTGAGGATACAGGGGATATGAATTCCAAGGCATTTGAATCATCACTGCTGCGAAAAGAGAATCCACCAGATACAAAGCTAGGTGTTGATGGCTCCCCTAGGAAAGAAGAGAATGATGATCTGCAAGTGAAAGTAGGAGACTGAACATCATGAATGATAGGTGATCCAGTGCCAAAGCTGACGTCCTGATCCCTGGCCATTAATATGGAGAATGAGCTGCCGCCTAAATCCCAATCTTCACAAATTTGCTTTTCAAGTTGAATAGATTCTTCAGGATATGGTACATCATGCTTCATCCAGGAATTATCTACAGAAAAGAAAATTAAAGACTAAATATTTGGAGAAAGCATGGCATGAAAAAAAAGAAAAAAAAGGAGAGCAGTCTTTTGTAGCAGGCAAGAAAAGGTAAAATCATGCTGATCAGCTAATGAGAAAGAGAACTTGACTTTTAGGCCCTAGCAACGCCAGTCAGTTGCACAACTTATATTTGTAATTCATATGAAGCCAGATAAGGCAAAACACAACCACATTGGTGTGTTGATATGGTGATTTTCTAAAACCAAAAAAGAAAAAAAAAAGAGTGAAATGACATAGCTCATCAACAGCAAAAATTATCCACCTGAGGAAAAACCAAGGACATAAATGTTACGATTGATGGGACCAGCTAACAAAAGAAATATAGAAACTCATTCAGTTGTAAATGACCTGTCAGTTTAAAAGAATTAGGGAATGGAGCCCCGCCTCACCTTTTGGGATCTCAGCCAGATTTCTTGTCTTGTCAGCAAGTTTTGTATACATAATCATGTAGTATGTGCATTAGATGCTTCTAGCATGAAGTGATTAGCTTTCAAGAAATTCATGTAGTGCTAGAAAAGACCAAAAAAATTATAACCATCCATAGTCCCAATGCCTACTAAGATCAAAGAACAGGTTGATTGGATGAAACTATCAAAGAAGCTAAAGAAAGCATATACAGCAAGTAAAATATAAATTGAACCCACCTAAAACCTGCTGAGAAGTAAACCTTTGCGAGGGATCTGTGCAAAGCATACCCCTGACTAACTCCTTTGCAGATTCAGTTATGTGATCCCAAGGATCAGAAGGAAACCGAAGATCAGCTGCCCTCACAGCATCAAATATCCTTGACTTGGTCTTACCCCAGAATGGTGGCATCCCACTAAGAAGAATATAGAGAATCACCCCCGCACTCCAAACATCAGCAGCCTGGTTATAGCCTCCTGCCAATACCTCAGGAGCTATATAAAATGGGCTTCCAACAGTCCCATGCAAACTCTGACCTGTTTGGGCAGATCCCAATATTTAATCTGTTAAACAACTCACGCTTTGCAGGAAACAACGTTCAATATAACAAATTAAATGAAGAGCAAAAGAAAAGAGAAGAAGAAAGAAACTATACCCGGCTTGACATAGGTTGCAAGACCAAAATCTGCCAATTTAATTGGTGATGATGAGGATTTTGTAGCTAAGAGGATATTCTCCGGCTTCAAATCTCTGTGAACCACTCCATTTTCATGACAATAAAGAACCACTTGCATAAGATGCCTGAAGAGAACCCTAGCCTCAGCCTCGGAGAAGCGTCCATGCTTTTCTAACTGGTGAAAAAGCTCCCCTCCAGCACAAAGTTCCATTACCAAGTGAACATAATCCTCATCCTCATAAACTGCCTTGAGATCCACAACATTAGCATGCCCAGATAACCTGGTCATTATTTCAATCTCAAGCTTGACACTCCTTGCATCATCTGATGTCACCAGTCTATCCTTGGAAATCGATTTGCAAGCCAAAACCTCTCTGGAAAACTTATCAGTACACACTCTAATAACACCAAACTGTCCCCAACCTAACTGCTCTCCAAGAACGTACCTATCTTTCAAATTAGAGATCTGGTGCGTGTCCAGAATGGTTTCAGTCAAGCTTGAAACTCTATAGCAGTTGCAGGGTTGCTTCAAGGATTCACGGCTGCTGTTGCTCTTGCCCCCAGCCATACCAAGTTCTATCTCCCCGACCAGCGCCCAAAATACCAATCAGAATACCAGCACACTATTCAATGAACAACCGGATTTTGTTTCGGTATCTCAAAACACCACCAAACCTCTCATTGATGCTTAAGTAAAAAACTTTGATGTTTTTCCTCTCAAATTACAAAACTTGCAATAGAGGCCAAAATCCTAGCAGAACCCTTCTTATGACTAATTCTTAGAAGGAGATAGTGACCCTTAACGTTGATAATGGGATGCTATGTATTTGGAATTTGCGTAACTAGAAGTCTAGAGCATAAACCACCATAATAAAGGCAAAACCTTAACGTCTCAGCTAGTAACTTCTTCCGATCTCACCTTGATCAGCTAGATCTGAACAAACATAAGAAATAAAAAAATTCAGACCCAAGGTGTCAACTTTTCTATAATTCACTAAAAAACACAGCATTAAAAGAAAACCGACTTGAGCGAACTCTCTCATTTATCACACATTTCATTGATTAAAAAAAGTTCCAAACTTTAGCTCAGCATACTAAAACCCTAGAATAACCCATCAGCTAAGCCCCCCCCCCCCCCCCAAAAAAAAAAAAAAAAAAAACGTAAATAATATCAAAATTTAAAACCAAGCCATTATTTTTTACCTCAAAACAAGACAACCCAGAATTAGATCCTAAAAAGATCCCATCAACAACACCATTTACTCGTGTAGAGGAGAGGGAGGGAGGGAGGGAGGTAGAGGAGATGAATAGAGAGAGAGAAATTGAGACCGTTGGAGCAGAGGATTTTTGAGCTCTTCAAGACAAGAGAGAGCCCGTCTCTCTCTCTCTCTCTCTCTGCCGTGTGACTGTCTGTCTTTTATGGGGGCTCTCTTAAGTTTTTGTGCCTCCCTTTTATTTATTTATTTTGAAGTTGAAAGTTGAAAGTTGAAAGATTTGCTTTCCTTCCTCCAATGGTTTCCTCGGACTTCAAGCCGGACTTTAGCTTTGTTCAATTAATAAGTACAGCTAGCAGCCTAGCCATTATATTGTCGAACGACGGGTCGTCTGGATCCCACACTGCTATCTATGCAATTGTCCAACGACGGGCTGTCTAGATTTTAAGAAAACCACCAGTTTACCAAATAGGAGTGAGCCCTCCTCAAAAAAAAAAAGAATAAAAAAAGAATGAGTAATTAAATTTTTAAAATTGGTAATTTGGATAGTTCGGATTAAACAAAAGGAGTGTATATTTTTTAAAATATATTTTTTTAAAATATCATACACCACATTATCTACAATACACGTAATAATCAAACATAGCCGACTCATAACCCAGTCTAAAACTTGAATAACGAGTTGACTGGGTTAACGGGTCAATTCAGGAAAAAAGAGGGGAGAAGCGGGTGGCTGGGAGAAGAGGGAATTGAAAAATAAAAAGCTTGCCTTTGTATAACGGAGAAATGACAAGTCTTTGTCCAGATCCCTCTGCTTTGAACAACAAGGAATAAAAATTGTGTCGTGCTGTACCAATACCACTACCGATTCCATTGCTTATTTTTTAAATTTGAATTTCAGAGTTAACATCGAATAAATTTATTATTTTCAATACATTTAAAAAATATTAAATTGATGGCTCGTGTTAGTTTCTTTCAACTTAAAAAAAAAACATCAAGACAATACTAGTGCTTTTAAATAAGTATAAAAAATTTAAGATTCAAATTATTAACTGACTTGACTTTATAAGATTTTATAAGTACAATTAATTTAACAAATATGATCAATAAATAAACATGGTTAAAAATAAATTGAACTAAAAGAAATATGCAACAATCACTTAAAAAATAAATGACCGTTAATATTATAGAAATATATTTTTCTAGTGTTTGATAGCCAAAAAAAGCAAAAATAAAATAAAATCAAAGTTAAATTCTTGACAAATTAAATATAAAATAATAAAATTTAAAAAATATAAAAAAATAACTCAAGTTCATCCTAATTGTCCTCCAAATACATGATTTCATTGTGAAATTAGAATATTTTTATAGAAAATAAATTAATTAAAATAATAAAGTTTAAAAATCAAACAATTTAATGTTAAAAAGATAAAATTATAAAAAATATTTAGTATAGAAAAAAACTCAAATTAATTGAAATTAATCAATTAAGCACATGGTCTAAAAATTAGATCATGATAATTATTTTAAAAGGAAAATGAAGAAAATCATAAGGTCCAACTGTTAACCAACAATGAATAATGAATTTAAAATAAGAAAAAAAATTTCAAAAACAACATAGAAAAAAAATGAAGTTAACTGTAGTTAATTTTTAAATCTTATAAACTATGTTATAAGGTCATGATTAATATCATAAAAGATAAATTTAAAAAAATCACAAAGAAAAATTATTGATTAGTCAAATATTGAATAATAAAATTAAAAAAAATAGTACTTTTAAATAAGTATAAAAAATTTAAGATTTAAATTATTAACTGACTTGACTTTATAAGTACAACTAATCTAACAAATATGATTAATAAATAAACATGGTTAAAAATAAATTGAACTAAAAGAAACATACAACAATCACTTATGACATCACTTATGACAGTTAATATTATAGAAATATATTTTTCTAGTGCTTGATAGCCAAAAAGAGCAAAAATAAAATAAAATCAAAATTAAATTCTTGACAAATTAAATATAAAATAATAAAATTTAAAAAATATAAAAAAATAACTCAAATTCATCCTAGTTGTCCTCCAAATATATTAATTCACTGTGAGATTAAGATATCCTTATTATAAAAAGTAAATTAATTAAAATAATAAATTTTAAAAATAAAATAATTTAATATTAAAAAAATAAAATTAGAAAAAACATTTAATATAAAAAAACTTGAATTAACCAAAATTAATCAATTAAGCCCATAGTCTAAAAATTAAATCATGATAATTATTTTAAAAGGAAAGTGAAGAAAACCATAAGGTCCAACTCTTAACCAACCTTATGATGAATAATGAATTTAAAATAAAAAAACAATTTTCAAAAACAACATAGAAAACAAATGAAATTAATTGTAGTTAATTTTTAAATCTCATGAACTATGTTATAAGGTCATGATTAATGTCATAAAAGACAAATCTAAGAAAATCACAAAGAGAAATTATTGATTAGTCAAATATTAGATAATAAAATTAAAAAAGTTAGTAAAAAAAAGATTAAACACATAATAAACAATAACGAAAATAATAAGAACTAAAATTAAAATAAAAAATACTGGTAAATGAAATTAAAAAAATAATTAATCAAGAAAATGATAAAAAAAATAAATAAAAATCAAGTTAATAATAATTAATCTGACATAAAAATTAAATAAAATAAGATGTTAAAAATAAAAAATAAAAAAATCAATAATTAAATGTTAAAAATAAAATAAATAACATTTAAAAGAATAAAAAATAAATTTAGTGCAATAAACAAATGAAGGCCACCTTTATATTATGGCAAGCCCATGCAATTCTCGAGTGGGGGATATAAAAAAAAAAACTGGAGCCCAACAGCGGCGCCTCCATCAACATGCGTTGGACTGCATGAAGATCGAGGTGCAATACTTCAAAAGGCGTCATGAAAACTGCCGAACGCGACTGCCATCCATATATTGGCAAGCCTGTTACGATCGCCAACCTAATTTCCCAGCCCATTTACCCTAGCCTCCACACCTGCATCAGTTTTAATTTTAGTTCTTCAATACTTTGTTGTTTTAAATGAACTGATTTTTTATTTTACTTCGTAAAACTGAACATAAATTGAGCACCAACAAATTTTTTAAATCCCCTTATAAAATTTAACCTTTAAATTTTTTAAAAATAAAATAAAACTCAAGAATCAAATTTAAAAAAAAACTCAAGAGATCAAAAAAAAGAAAGAAAAGAAAATGAACTTCCTTATTAATCGTGGAAATTATTCTCTAAAACTTGGCGTAAAAAGGGGTTGAATATTATTTTAACCTTTAAACTCTAATTACTCTAAATTAAATAAATTAAATTTGATTTTTTAAAATAAAAAATTAACTAACGAACATAATAATTTCTCGAGATCCTTATACGCACATAAGAAAAATAAATCACCCTTGACCAAGTAAAAAAGAAATTAAGTGATTGAAGCATTCTGGGGATAAAAAAAAAACACTCATGCTGTCCATGCCAAGGTGTTTTGTGTCCAGGACTACAGTGTTTTTCACGTGAATTTCAAATTTTTTTAAAAATTTTAATTTCAATAATGATATAAAAAATATATTTTAAAAATCGAGCCGGATAAAAAAATCAATCAATATAGGCAATTTTATCCCAAAATATTTTGACAGGGGTCACATTCAAACAAAAAAGGTAACAGTGGAAATCATTCAACAAATAGGGGTAGAATCGGATATTTTATAAAAGTACAGGGATGAAAATGAAGTTTATCCTAATAAAATTGTAAACCCTGTTCTTGTGATGTGTCTGGCTAAAACCCTCCCCTTTTTTTTCATCTTCTTCTTTAAATCCAGAAACGAAACCGAAAGGAATCAATCAAATCGAATCCATAAAATCTGTACTTCTTAATCCCAAATGAGAGGAACTACAATCGGAAGACGAATCTATAAACCCTGCAATTTTCTCACAAATTCCACATCCAATCACGCCCCAACATTCTTATCCTCCTCCCCTTTCTCCACCTCCTCCGGCCGCGGCCGCGGCGCTGGGAATGTTGGGTCTCCACCTGGTGGACAATCTGAATACGGTGCAGCGACACCAGGGAAGCCTGACTTGGACGAATCGAAAACTGAGTCATCTGAGTCACAGCCGAGTGGACTCGGTCATGGAAGAGGCAAGCCAGTTGGCACAGGCCCAATTCTTCCCGCCTTCTCCACTTTCATTTCGTCTGTGAAAAACTCCCAACCTGGCGCTGGGCGGGGCAGAGGAACCACCGAGCCGGGACCGAGCCGACCCGCCGAGTCGCGTCCCGAGTCAGAACCTCCCAAGAAGGCCGAGGCCAATCTGCCTCCTAGTATTCTATCAGGTCTAAGTGGTGCCGGACGTGGAAAACCGGTTAAACAAGAGGTGCCCAGTGAACCTGCTAAGGAAGAGAACAGGCACCTCCGGGCCCGGAGCCAACCTCGGAGCCAGCCCCGGACCAGGCACCAAAAAACCCCAGATGGAGATGATGCTGTTCCAGCCACGACGAAAATGGGCAGGCAGGAGGCGGTGAAGAAGGCAATGGAGTTATTATCACGCGGTGGTGGTGAAGGAGAGGTGGGGGGACGTGGAGGAGGGAGAGGGAGTTTTGTGCCTGGACGTGGAGGAGGGAGAGGTGGAGCTAGAGGTGGAGCTAGAGGTAGAGGTAGAGGTAGAGGTAGTGGAAGAAGGGGTTATGGGGATAAAGAGGTAGAATATGGGTCAGGGATGTCTTTGGAAGGCCATGAGGAAGATGAAGAGAAGTTTGCTCAAAGTGTTGGTGTTGAAACTATGAATACATTGGTTGAAGCTTTTGAAGAGATGAGTGGAAGAGTGTTGCCTTGTCCCTTGGAGGACGAATATGTGGATGCCTTCGATACCAACTGTTCGGTGAGTGTAATTTGGTTTTCTGCTTTTTTTCTTACCTTCCTTTATGACTACATTCACTCCTTGGGGCTTATGTGGTCTTAATTCTGAAAGAAGAAAGCAAATTCTAGTCTCCAGCTCTTAACTTTAGAGTTAGTTTTAGCAAATGACCCTTGGTTGTGCAAATATGATAAAAATGATAATCTATCTCAATGTATGTATGTATACATTTCAAAATTAAATTTCTGGCAGAGTTTATAGATAATTCACATGACTCAGTTAAAGAAGCAGTACCAGATAGAAATTACAAAATGGAATCTACACTTGTAGCCGAACGTTTTCAACATGGTCACTCGCATTGCTTATGATGTTTTGGAATCTAAGAGGTTATTGTTGAACTATCTGTAGGTTGTTAGTGCAATCCACTTTAATTGTATAATATGACCTGACTTTATCGTGCTTGGTATTTGCATTGAAATTAGGTTGTTGAAATAAGAATATTAATAAATTGCTTTTGAAATTAAGAAGTTTGCGGTTCCAGAGTCCTATGCAATTTTCTGCTTGTGAAATTTTTGAAACTGGGTGTGTGATGATGTATGGTTTTATTTGGCTTGTTTGCAGTTTGAGTTTGAGCCAGAGTACTTGATGGGTGAGTTTGATAAAAATCCAGATATTGATGAGAAACCACCTATGCCTCTTCGGGATGCACTGGAAAAGGTGAAGCCGTTCATGATGGCATATATGGGAATTAAGACTCATGAAGAGTGGGAGGTACTTTTTGTCATTTTTTTTTCTTGAGACATGACTTCATTGATATCAGGAATATCAATGAAATATGCAAACATTTTTTTCATTTCATATATACTTTGTGAAAATAACCTTTGTTTAGTTGAAGTTTATAATTTTTTTGACATTTCCATCCTACCATATTGACCTTCTAGTGTGCAAATTTCTTCCTAATTTGGGGTCATTACTTGCAACAGTATCCTAAATCTCATGATCATTTACCCTTTGCAGGCTTAAAAGGCACCCATTGCTTGTCATTTAACACCTTGTTGTCTTGTGCTTTATCTGCATCACTTTTGTTTGCTCTGATGTTGATGTGGTTGTGATACTATTTCTAGTGGCTAAATCATTGTTGAACTTTATTGTGTGAAAGCTCAGTAGCATGGATGACTAAGTGTTTGAAATTATCAGATATTTAGAAAGATATATGGTGCAAAAGTTTTCATAATACTTTAATCATGGCATAGTTGGGTTTTGATGTGCTCTCATATCCAGAAGTTACAATCTTTCGATGCATGACCCTCATGATTCTAGTGATTGCGAAAGTCCTGGAATGTGTTTTGTGATTCTGGTGTTCTGGTTTCAGTTTCATCAACAAACAAAAGAAACTATCCCGGAAAGAGAGTGGCTGAGAGGTTTTAGAGTAACATTATTATTGGTTGCAAAAATCTATTTTTATAGTACTCTGTGAGAGTGTATTTTCACTCTAGTGACTGCTTGGTATATGGTTAAACTGTTGTTATGCTGACTCTTGCACTATTAATTGCTTCTGGGTTAATCCATCATCACTTAATTAAAAGAATCAATTATATTTTTGGCAGTACCTCTTGCATTGCGGCTCATGTGCTTTCAATAACTGGCATGACTAGATGTCCACTTGTGGAATTTTTGCCTTTGTTTCAGAACTTCAGTCCATCTGTAATGGATGATCATTTTTCATATTTTAAGGAAAAAAGGATTGGAGCTGTAACCTGTACCTTTCCTAAGTTTAATATCTTTGATCTTTCACATTTACCAGGAAATTGTTGAAGAAACGATGAAGGATGCCCCGTTAATGAAAAAGATTGTTGATTCCTACAGTGGACCTGATAGAGTAAGTGGAAAGAAACAAAAGGAAGAGTTAGAAAGGGTTGCAAAAACTATTCCTGCAAGTGCACCTGATTCTGTAAAGAGTTTTGCTGATCGTGCGGTTCTTTCTCTTCAGGTTAGTATTTATGTTGACCATGTTCCAAATATCATGCTTGGTGAGGTGATGCCGTGAAGACATCACATTCATTGTCTTACTTTTAATTTCACTCAAAAGTTACAATGTTTGGTCCTTTTAACATCATTGGGCTAAAAGCCTAAAACTTTCAAGTAACTGCTCTGGGGTCTGTTAGCTTGTGAATTGTAATTAATCAAATGGCACAGTTTTGTGGTGTTGCAAAACTCCATCGTTTTGTGGCACTTGGGAGGATCAAAGCTTTCAGCATGTAAAAAACCATATGACACTGGTTTAACTGTGCTGCTCGCAGTGTCCTTATTTGCATGATTACTATAATCATTTCTACATGAGCAACTTCCCAAATGAGACTTTATATTGAGCCACTTGTCATATGTTGGATATGATTTTGAATATTAATTGTGACCCTTTAGTGCCTTGTGTGTGGTTAGATGTCATACGCTTGATTGCTGGCGCACTCTAATGTGATGCCTCCAACCCTAGCAATTCTAGGAATTCCAGCATAGTGCTACATTACCATTTATTTCCTCTCCTTTTGATTTTCTATTTTCAGCTGCTACTCTGTAGTGTTAACTTTTTATTGTTGCAAAGTGTAGAAGGAAAATTTTGTGTTTCCTTCGGTTGGTGGTGGAATTCTTTGGGATTCATCCAGCTCATTTGTGGGTAGTGGATCCAATTAGAGTTTGACAGCCTTATGTCCTCGCGACACTAAACAACATGATTGGCCAATTCCTCTGCGATCTTATGGTCACTTTGTTTAGGCAGTAATGGAGCTATCTTTTTAGTTTTGTTGCTGCTACTAATGTGACCTCATCAAAATAATTTTGGTAGATCTTTATCGTAAAAAATAAAGTGTGGTGAAGTGGGTGGAATGCTGCATGTATATCAACTTTTTTCTTAGTGATATTGAAATGTTAAAGATGTGTTGATCTGTAAAGAAACCCAGTGCTACCCCCTCCTGAGAAATTTGCTTGAAGTTAAATGTTGATGTGTCCATAGTTAAACCTGGTCCTGCTAGTGCATTGGAGCCTCATAAAGGTCCTGATGGTGAAGGGATAGGGATTGCTCTCAGCAATCTTAGGCATGGCAGCCTCAAATGTGAGGGAACTTTGAGCTCTTTGAAGTGCATGAGTTGTTTTTAGACATGTATTAGAGGAGGGTTTGAGGCTGAATTTTAGGAATTCACTAATCATTAGTCATGGCGAAGAAGATGGGCTAGGAGCTGTACAAATGTTTCTGCATCACAATCCATAATTTGATTTTTTCTTTGCTCTTTTTATTTTTTGGTAAGTATGGTCTAGTAATAAGAGTATGCATGCTTATGGACTCTTTATGGTTGGGTATTGATTTAGATAAATTTGAAGTTGAATTTTCTTGGGTTTTGAGTCTTGAGGTAGTTTAAAGGTGCATGGGTTGACGCGTTTGGGCCAGTGATCATTATATGCTGCGACCTCTGTAACATCAATGTGTTGGGATAGTGCACAAGAGTGAAATTTTGAATGGCAATGTTTGCTCAGTTTCTGAATCTGTTGTGCTGAAAATAAAGACATTTTTGAAGCTGTGGGGGAGTGATGTTTCTTGCTAGGCATTTCATTTATATCTTTGTGTTGCACTGCATGATTTGAGTAAGATGCTTTTGGGGAACATGTATTATCTGTTAACAAAATTTGCAATGCAGAGCAACCCTGGCTGGGGATTCGACAAGAAATGCACATTTATGGATAAGCTTGCAAAGGAGGTTTCTCAGCACTACAAATAAGATCAAGGCTTTTACATCTCAGAATACTAATCATTTGTTGCAGGCTTTTCAATGCCTGAAATGATGCCTTCTAGCGAATCAGGACCAAAGATTGATCAATATTTTACCATTTGTTCTAGACAAGCAGAACATTCAAAATAATTTGTTCTGTATGATCTGGTGCTGCAGTGAGCCTGGCAAACAATTCTTTTGAATGCTTGCATTATAAATTTTTGAATCTTTGGAGTGACAACTTTTTCTTCCCCTTCCCTTTATATTGCTCCCAGTTCTGATAGTTGATTCTTTATATACAAATGGCTTTTGCTCTGGAGTCTGGATGCCATTATGCAGCAAGGACCACACTCTTGTGAGAAACAACCTAATGAATTGCAAACGATAGTTCTTTTCTCACAATCCAGATTAAATGCAAGTGCTATCTTGTTTTCTACTCTCTCTCTTTTTTTTTCAATCTTTTCAGTCTAATTAAACTACAAAAAATGGTTCCTGGTTATAGCAGACCTAGCCAAAACTGGTAGTTATTGTAATGGTGCAACGTGACCATACAGTGGAAACGGACTCCAAAGTCTGCAGCTCCTTGTTTGCATGAATGCTTTTAAATTGAAAATTATCATTATTTTTTTTTCATATATATATATATATATTAATATTAGTATGTTAAAATTTAAAGAATAATATTAATTTAATATATTTTCAAATAAAAAACTGTTTAAAAAAACAAGGTGAATCACATAAATAAACACAAGAAATAGTGAATTAGACAGTGGAGATTATTGAGATGTTATCAACCAGGAAGCATAATTATAGAAGTTATCAACCAAGAAGCATAATTATAAAATTCAGGATGGAGGTCAAGGTTTGATTTAATCTTTATTTTTAAAATTAAAAGGCTCTAAAATGATGAAATTTTTTTTTTAAAAAAAAACAGGTTTTTTTGATGACTAGGCCTGGGTTAGACCCGCTTTGGAAAGAGTTGTTAAAACGAAAATCCAAAATATGACATCATTTGCATATTGTTTTGATTAATTTAAATGACCATCATGTTAGAGAATCAAAATGATCATATGTGTAAAAGAAAATAAAAATACCAGACAGTCTTGTGGCCTGATGAGTTTAGGAAAAGAGGACTGGTTCATTTGATTCCACATTGAACTCTGGAAAGTTGTGAAATCAATCACAAAGTCGTTGCCACGCAGGATATGGTAGGACCTAATTGATAAGATCGTTTGTTTGATTACTAAAGTGATAATAAGTTTATACTTTGGGGTTTAATTTGCAGTTTTCCCAAAATATAATCTATGGCCAGTCACTTTATTCTTTACATTGTTTTTTATTATTATTTATAAAAATAATTAAATTGAAATTTTATAAAATATAAAAAATTAAACTTGAATTTAGTTCAATTAATCAGTTTTGATTTGATTCATCATTTTATATTAAAAATTAAAATCTAATCGATACATTTTAGTTATATTCGGTTCAATTTATTAGGTTATTTTATATTAAAAATAAAAAAATTATATTGTTTTTGAGTTTTTTTAATTTTTTAATGGGTTTATTTTCCGGATTCATCATTTTATATTAAAAATTAAAATTTAATCGATCCATTTTAGTTATATTCGGTTCAGTTTGATTAGATTATTTTGTATTAAAAATAAAATAATTATATTGTTTTTGAGTTTTTTTTAATTTTTTAACGGGTTTATCTTCGATTCAGTTTAATTTTTCACTTCGCTGTCGTTTGATTTGTCGGTTTTTTTTTATCATCCCTGTCAGCCAAGGTGGTGCCGTTGGTGAATAGATATAGGCAGAAATGGAGCTCGTAAAGCCTCTGGTCTTGAATTTTTAGGTAAACCCATTTCCGTATTATCTCTGTTTCTTGTCAAGTTTGATTCTTTTCTCAAGCTTAGTATCTCTTGTTCCTCAAGTTATGGTTTTTATGCGGATTTAATGACTCTACTGCATGGGTTCCTTCCCTTTTTTGGTTTGGATTCTTTGTTTTGATTTGTGTCTACAGTTTTCTGCTGTGTTTTTTTTTTTTTGAGAAATTGGTGGAAGGGGAAAGAAATTTTGATTTGTGACTTTCATTCAAGTCTTACCTGCTGAATTTAATAATTGCGATTAGTTGAGTAATTGTCTTATAGATGACTTAACTGCTTATCTTTTTTTTTTTAATTTTGATTTGTGTCTACAGTTTTCTGCTGTGTTTTTTTTTTTTTTGAGAAATTGGTGGAAGGGGGAAAGAAATTTTGATTTGTGACTTTTCATTCAAGTCTTAGCTGCTGAATTTAATAATTGCGATTAGTTTAGTAATTGTCTTATAGATGATTTAACTGCTTATCTTTTTTTTTTTTTGAGTGTTTATGTGCTAAATGCCATATAAACTGAAATTAGAGTAGTGGTTTAGAATTTTACTATAGAATTTTCTATAAAATTAGAGCAGAATTTGATGGCAATGCTATAGGGAAAAAGAAAAGAAAAGAAATTCTTCACTGTAATCAATAGCAGGCATCACTCAATCATGGTCTCTGAAGTTTGGTTCTAGTTTCATGAGCACATTGTCTTGGTGGTGAACAAAGAAAGTTTTGGATTCATTTTAAGAGTACAATTAGCTATCCTGGTGCACTCCTTAGGATCCAAGCTGTGCAGGAGAATGAAGGGCCTCGAAGACTAGTTGTTATTATCAGAACCATTCCCGGGCTCTCAAAGGAACTATTTTCAAAGTCCTTCAAGGATATATGGCGCGCTTTGGGGGAATTTCCTTGCTAGGTGGCTTTTACGTGGCGCATACAATTTCTGTGATTTGAAGCTTTAGGAGTAAATGATGTGATTGCTGCAGTGGTCTGTGTTCTCTTAACTGAGTACGCGACAAAGTTATATTACAGCGGGCTGAAGGTAACCCTTCCCCTTGCTCTTCTCAACAATTTCGAGATGGCTGCCAGTACTTATGGCCTCTTCATTGATGCTTTTAAGCTTGCTAGTTAATTATTCTCCAGAAACCACCAGTCTTTTGGAGACATTCTGGTTCTCTAAAGTTCACACCGAGTAACTACACCAGTTAACTATGCTTTTAAGCTTCACTCGATCTTCATTCTTCATGATGCAGAACTTCGCCTCTAGTTTTGTAAATGTGTAGATCCACCATCATGCCATTCCAGGAAAACATTTATGGAGATTCAATGAATGTTTATGTAGTCTCCGTCAATGCACTCACCTTAGAAGGCTCCACTGTGTCTACCCCATAAAATAAAATAGATATGTGCGAGTTGCTATCTAGATATTGAAACAAAGCGAGAAAAATGGATTGCAAACAACAAGGATGAGGCAAGCTAACCAATTGACGAGGCATGTCTTAATAACACTTGACCTACCAATGGATTTGGCGAAGTCTTCTCAAAAGAATGAGCTGCTTTCAGCTTCAAGGAAAGAGACTCCTGAAGCTATCTCCCTCACTTAAAAAAAAAGGGACTTTCCCACGCTGCGACATGGGGACGTAGAAAAGAAAGAGACGAGCAACAAATCTTCATGTAATAAAGCTTTTATAGTATTTATAGAATAAGCACTGTGGAAGTGTGAATTAGTAAACCTTGAAGATATGGAGTTTAAAAGATAGATGGAGAGGACATGTATATCATTCTTGGGTTTAGCTTTTGTAGGCTTGGACTGCGTTTTGGCAGGGGGCATATATATATATATATATATATATATATCGGGCTTTTTTTTTTCATGATATCATTTTCTATTGAAATTCAAGAAGACGCTCATCCTTGTTAAAAAAAGATAAAAAATAAACATAAGAATAGCAAATTCTAATAAGGACTTTGTTATTAGCACTAATATTACCGTTTACAAGACCAGCACGGATTGAGAATAACCCTAAAGAACAAGATAGCACTTGTATTGAATTATCTGGATTAATGACTCTACATTCTTCTTAAGCCTTCATGTTTAGATTTTAATTTAGACACCATTTCCTATGCAGCTGGTGCATCAAGCATGAAATCTTTCAACCGAGCATGTAATGCTTTAGCCTTGGAGGGCTCCTTCAGCTCTACAACATGGTAGCCTCCTGTGCTAAAATGGCCCACAACTCTCACATCTTTCGTCACCAGCATGTCCACAAATTCCATCTGGCGATCAATCATTGGATCCCCATCGCAGCCGGTCACCATTACTTTCCATCCCAGCAATCTCACATTCTTCCAAAGCTTAGATCCAGCATCTACCATTGGATTACAATTCTCATGATCGCGGTCAACGCCCAAAGGCAATGCCAAGTTCCACATGAGATCGTTAACACATAGTGGCAAGTGAGGCTCGTTGACTAACTTCACCTCTGACCCAGTCCTATGGACCCCACCTATGAATGGATGATGCAATATCAAACCCCTGATCTTCAAGGGCACGAGATTGTCAGCTTCCTGACTTGCACATAAACCTACATGGTAAGCAGCGTTAGCACCAGCACTACTGCCCATGAGAAAACATCTACTATAATCAACATATTCTCTTAGCCAATCTTCCTGGGTGGTTTTGATCCACTGCAAAACCTCCATCGTAGGCCGCCGGTAGGCGGTGCTCGGGTGCTAGACGATAGTCAACGGAGACAACAACAACATGGAGATCAAGAACCATGCTTGAACAAAAATCATGAAAAACCGTTGAACTTGCACTACAATTGATAAACCCCCCTCCATGGACATAGACTATAAGAGGGAGCTTGGTGGTCGAAGAAGAATCAACTATGGTTTGCCTAGGCAAGAATATGCGAACCCATGTTTTTTCCGATTGGTTAATGATGATGTCTTTGGAGAGGACAGGAGTAGGGTCTTTGGGGTCAGGTGACGGTGAGGAATTTGGATATCTGTTGGGGTCACGGATGATTGTTCCATCTGGGTTAGGGATGATTTGAAGGTGCTGGTAGGGATCGGTAATGGTGGGATTGGAGGGTGAAGTTTGGCTAGACATTGTGGACTCCGCTCTAATGGAAGGGTAGCTGTGATGCTAGCTTGGCTTTCTCAATTTATAATATGCTTTGTTGGATCTTGAGAAAGCTGTGTTTTGGATTATAAATCTCGTCGAGTGGGGAATTCTTATTGATTGGTGTTTCTTAGCATACACAGTGACCACTTGACTTTGATAATCTTGCTTGGTCACGAAGAAAGAAAGTATAAAAATGAGCATATCATAGAAAACTTGAATCATACTTTTAGGTCTCTATGACTTTATTTATGAGGCTGCTTTTGGAGAAGATGAACACTTACTCCTTAAGTTGACATATCCGTGCATAAAGTTATTGGCATAGTTTTGGAATTACTAACAAATTCTTTCAAAAAATTATAATTTTAATATGATATGAAACGAAGTTGAAATAAAAAGATATTGATTCAATCCATCAACTTGTTTAGTTTAATTAATTTGATTTGATTTTGTTGTTCTTAATTTTTATTTTATTATCTTTAAATTCTAAATCCAAAATAGAAAAACTTCAAAAATATAAATGAGTCATTAGATTTAATCTTAAAACAAGGTCAAACAGCCGATTTGAGTAACCCAAATATTAATATATATTTTTATTTTTTTTAATGTTTAAGCATTTGTGAGTAAATCTTCTATTGAAATTATATCCGTAATAAAATTACTTGCCTAATACTGAGGCAGAATTATTTTTTTTATATTTATTCATCAACCCATTTTAGAACCAGACCCGACCCGCTCAACAAATCCATGTATCAATCCATTCCCAATCATTTACCAAACACGTGTCGATGTCCCAAAACAAGAAGAAAAATAATATATCCTCCTAAAAGAGGATAATACAGTAAATTCCACATCATCGTCAGCTTGACGCTTTCTCCTTTCTTCAAAATCCCCAAATCAAAAATAATTTCTCACACGAAATTAGGGTTTCCAATTATTAAACCCTAAATACCCGCTCAAATTCAATCGGTTAGTATTTTTTTTCATGATCAGATTCAGCTCGGAGATTCTGAATCGAAATACTCAATCTTGAATTAATGGATTTTGACTATAACGGAGGCAACACCACCAACACAAACAAGCGAGTTTTTAACCGATTAGGAGGGGGCCAATCGGCGAACGACACGTCAAATCACAATCACCTTCAGCAGAATCAGAAGGTCTGTTACCATTGGAGAGCTGGGAGGTGCAATCGATTTCCATGTCCATTTCTCCACCGTGAACTCTCAGCCCCGCCGACACATGCGGCAGTGAATGGGGGAGTAGGAGCGAAAAGAGGGTTTGTGGGAAATGATTCGTCGTCGTCGTCGTCGTTTTCGGGGAGGAGGGGTAATAATGGTAATAATAGTAATTATAATAACAGTTGGGGGCGGTTTGGGAATAAGGGTGATGGGAGAGGGGTAAGAGGGGGAAGTGTGGAGAAAGTGTGTACTTACTGGGTACAAGGGCATTGTAATCGTGGGGATACGTGTAGGTTTTTGCATTCTTGGAGTTTAGGTGATGGGTTTTCTCTGTTGACTCAACTTGAAGGGCATCAAAAGGTTGCCTTTTTTGTAATTTTTAGGTTTTTTTTTTGTAATGGGTTTTTGTTGTATTGGATTGGATGGTTGATTTTGTGGATTTTGATGTGAGCAGGTGATTAGTGGGATTGCATTGCCATCTGGGTCAGATAAGCTTTATACAGGGAGTAAAGATGAAACTGTTAGAGTTTGGGATTGCCAGTCTGGACAGGTTGGATCTCTTACTTGTTTTTTCAGTTTAAATTTGAGCGAACATTTTCCATGTTAAGTTTGTTTTTTGGTAAAAATGAATACTTGTTTTATGAGTTGCTTAGGTTATGAAAAAGTATGACTGTGGTTGAATTATAATGTTCTGTGTTGGTATTAGCAATGGTGTTTCAAAGTGTTGTTTCTAATGTTTGTGCTGTATCAATCCTTTAAATTGTGTTTAATTCTAAAGGCATGCTTGTAATTCGAGCATGGTTTTGTTCAGAAGCAAGGCACCATATGTTTTTCTAATGCAAATGTGCTTCCTTAAAAGTTTTTATTGAATACCTAATCATAGATTTTGCTTGTGGAATGTGGATGTGATTTTAGTGGATCTATTTTTAGTTGATTTTAGTGGTTTCATTATTTTTGTTTTAGATATTGGCACGATAGAGGAATGAAGTCAAAGACCTAGTGATTTATTTTTATCTCCTTATTTTTTCCTCTGCTGAATGTTTAGTAACTGACTTGCTTAATGGATGTTCTTGTGCCTCTGTTATGTTGCAGTGTATGGGTGTGATAAATCTTGGTGGTGAGGTTGGTTGCATGATCAGTGAAGGTCCTTGGATTTTTGTTGGTACTCCAAATGTGGTCAAGGTTAGGCAAGGCTTTTCATTGTTGTTGACTTTTATTTCATATGATTGTAAACCTATTTTGTTATAATGTGTACCTTCATGAGAATGGCTCTGACACATCTTTTGCAGGCATGGAATACACAGACCAACACAGACCTGAGTCTTACTGGACCTGTGGGACAAGTGTATGCTTTGGTCGTGGGTAATGATTTGCTATTTGCTGGTACACAGGTAATGCTCATTTTCTTAGGATTATTCATGTTCTCACCAGATACTGCATGCCAGGTTATTTTTCAAGTTGGAAAGTGTCTTGCTCATCTTGTTAGTTATTTTGATTGCATTATACATACTCGCATTGAGTTATGCCTTAAGTTGAACTTTGTTTGGTGTATGCTGAGTTAGGATATGTTTTTTTGCAAAATTACTGACAACCTTTGTTTATTTGCCCCAAGAAATTAAATATCCACCCATCCAGGGTGGTGGGTGGGTGTATGTGCATGTTATTATGTTTGGAATTGAGAAATAACTTTGACCCCTGAATTATGTTGATGCAGGATGGGTCAATATTGGTATGGAAATTCAATGCAGCTACTTACAACTTCGAACCAGCTGCATCGCTAAATGATCACAAAATGGCAGTTGTTTCATTGGTTGTTGGAGCTAATAGACTCTACTCTGGTTCTATGGATCATTCTATAAAAGTAAGTTGGTTTAGTGCCATGTGGAATTTTATCTTCTGATTTTAATGTAGAATCTTCAGTGGTTGTTAGGCCATAGTAAAGTAAAGTGGCTTGAAGTTTCCCATTTTCCCTTCTTCCTTCCTTTCTATAACTGTTATTTCTTGATGCACTTTCTGTTAGGTCTGGAGCCTTGAAACCTTGCAGTGTGTACAAACGCTGAAGGATCATACTTCAGTTGTCATGTCACTACTTTGCTGGGAGCAGTTTCTTTTATCATGTTCGTTGGACCAAACAATAAAGGTTTGCTTTATATTAATATCATGCTTTTTTTTTTTTTCCTTTGACTGGTATAAGATTATTTAGTTGCTTCTACCACTGTTTTTTGTTCAGGTGTGGGCTGCTACTGAAAGTGGAAACTTAGAAGTATCATACACTCACAAAGAAGAACATGTAGGTTATGCTGTTCCAGTTATTCATTTTTCACTGAATTTCAATCTATGGATGTAAATAGAACATTAATTAATTAACTTGGTGAACATGAGTCCCTAATGTCTATTTCTGGGCATCTAGTCCTTCACAATGCTTCTAGAAAGATCGCTTTCATTCATGACCCTGATGCCCTTTTAATTTTGGGACGTTGTTGTTGCCAGTGGACTTCTAAAAATACTGGGTTTTTCAGGGATGGGATGGGATAGGGTGGGGCAGGGGACCGGTGAAGTTTTTGTGGATGTGAATGGTAATTACATTTTGGCTTGCATCTCTATTTAGGCAGCTACTTAGGTGTAGATAAGGATCCACACCAAGAACTGTTGGTTGTTCCTATAGTGTAGCTTTTTGATGTCTCACAAGCATGACCCATTCATCGCTTAGATTTATAGAGTGTTTATTAATTGTCAGATAGATGGTATTATGAAATATGAATTATATGAGCACTTTAGTTTTGGGTTTCGAGGGATGGATGCTGATTACAGAAACATTAAAGACATCAATATTCATGATAAAATGGTCAAGCCATGAATAATCTATTTCCATCCTTTTAACAGTGATTTGGAGCTTTTCAATTTAAAATTTTGGACTAAAAGGATAGTTCATAGACTTACACCTTGCCTGCTGCAGGGCCTGCTTACCCTTTGTGGGATGCATGATCTGGAAGGCAAGCCAATCTTGTTATGCTCTAGCAATGACTCTTCAGTCCACCTCTTTGATTTGCCATCGTGAGTTTTCAGCATTTCCTGTGTTTTTTTTTTCCTTTTCAAATTGTATTTATATAAAAATTTGTAGTTTTGTATGTCAGCTTCTTTTTTGTTCCCCCACATATCTGTTTGACTTACTGTCCTTAACTGTAATGCTTCTACCCATCTTCAGGTTTTCAGAAAAGGGCAAAATTTTTGCCAAACAAGAGATTCGTGCCATTCAAACTGGTCCTGGGGGCCTATTTTTCACTGGCGATGGCACTGGTCAAGTGAGAGTGTGGAATTCTGTTGCTGTACCAACTGCCACAACTTGATGGCCATTTCTATTTTTATGTGTCATCATGTGTTTTTCCTTCTCTATTATTTAATTTTAAACCCTGTTCTTTTCATGGGTTCTTGTGTGATGTAAGTTTGCGGGAGGAATAATTAAGTAGAGATTGCCAGTTTTGGGTTCCTAGTGTTAGTGTGCCACCATAGTTCTAGAAAAAAGAAGCACGTTCAATATCCAAGTTGTACTTGTATCAGTTGAGAACTCTGAATCTGGCATAAGTAAATTCATAGCATTCGCTGCAATCTGATCAATCCATGTCAATTGATTTGATCCAGAATATGTTTGAAATAATTGCTTGCTTTTGGCACCCTCACTCGATGCATCAGATATGTCTTCAGGAATGTACCATGGTGTGTTGTTCGTGTTCAAAATTTGCCAAGTGAAGCCCTCTCTCTCCTGTTGCATACAGATCTTGTACATGTTTGTATATCTTTACCTGATGTTGTATCTACCACGCGGTGTTTACATTTCCTAGTGTGAGGTTCGATAGAGCAGCTATAGCTTTAACATCAGAATTTAGAATGAACTGAAGTATTCCTGCTGCAGTTTTGTTTTTTGAGTTTTAGCTAGCAGCCTATTTTGTTATAAGAAACAGCATCCGCGTTCATATTTCAGTAGGTTCAGCAGAACAGAGAACAGCTGAACAGGATAACTGGATGCAATTATGAAATTGAAGCCACAAACCTACTTTAAGCCTTGGTGAGGGATCTGGATTCCGGACAGAGCATCCCTGACTACTCTGCAGATTCAGATGTGTGATAATACCTCAGGAACTGCTCCCGAGAGTCCTCACGAGCTCTGACTTGTTTGCGTAGAGAAAAGAAAACATGTAAAACTTGCACTGTTGACTGTTGCTTCAAGGATCCGGTACTCTGTTGCATTGCTGCTACGAGTGCTCATACAGCTGCTGCTGCATAGTCGCTTCAATGATTCATGGAAGCTGTTAATGATCCTGGGCTGTAGCCATTCGACATTTCTCGAATCAGCCCAAGAAAAACCAATTAGGATCCCAACTTGCGATTCTGATCTGCTTCTATGAATTCCCCCCCCCCCCCCCCTACTATTCTGGGAAGTTTTTGATTTGGTTTGAAGCTTAAGCCAAGATGTATGTTCAAGCCGAATGTCTTGCTCTTATGAAGATCACGATCCATCAATTGCTGAAGGTTGACAGGAACGCTTAACCTGAAAGGCATGACCGCGATTTGTCATCAAATATATTTAGTTTTTATTTGGGAGTGCGGCTCAAGGTTTGCTAATCAATTTTTTTTTCAATTGTTTTAAAGTGATGATGCAAAAAATAAAATTTAAAAAGTATAAAAAATATTATTTTAATATATTTTAAATAAAAATACTTTGAAAAATAACCATTACTGTACTTATATTTATTATCTTGGCTAGAAAAAAAAAAAGAAGAAATTTGAAGCTATATAGGGCTTTTTTCCAACAACAAATGATCACGATCGTCTCTCTAGTTGAAGAAGTTCTTGGAACTTTACAAGTATATGTAAAACCTTATAAAAATGCCACACAGACATTGTAAGAATAATTCAAAAAAAAAAAAAAAAAAGACAAACGTTGTAAGAACAAAGAACTGTACTGGTACTATATTGCTACCACATTTTTATTTAGAACAAGTACTGATCATATATATATATAAGCCCACTACAAGATGCTTTTTTGCTGATTTTCCGAACTTATAATTCGTAAACCGAGGCTTTCTCCGTATAGCTTTATTCCATTTTGGCGTAATATTCTCAAAAAAGTTTTGACGTGTAGGAAATAACATGGAACATCGAACAGATCATTCATGGCCAAGATTGACAAGTTCAACCTTAAAAAAAAAAAAGTAGATTAGACTAACTTGTTGTAGCCAGTTAAGATTGTTTTCATACCTAAATTAGTTAGGTTTCAAAATTTTATTTAGTTTAGGTTTCATTAGCAAGATTGGTTTTAGATAACATTTAAGAATATATTATTATTATTATTGTTATTATTATTATCAATATTATTATTGACATTTAGAATTTATCAAATCAGAGTTCTCTCTATAGTTTAAATACGTAAAAAAAACCTCTAGTTTTCTATCTTTCCCATTAAGCTGTATCATTTTCCTAGCAGATTTAACATATTAAACAATAAACATGATAATAATGGTGGTACTACCACGAACACTGGTTTCTAAGGCTTCTTCAACCTTCTTTTGGAGAATCCAAACTAGTGGGTTATCAATGGTTTTACACATTGATTTTGGGTGTTTGTTTTTGCAGAGAAATCGTATTTGATAATGTTTTTTGAACTTATTTTTTATTTTTTATGTCAGTTTCATATATTTTTAAATCAAAATACTTTAAAAAAACAACATTACTATACTCACAAATACTACCTTTACCACTCCTCGGGAACGAAAAGCACAAAGTACGTGCGTTCTCGTAGTGGAGTACACCGATGACATCAACCTCCCCGAAATAGCCAACCTTTGATATGATGAGGTTCTCCCATAGTATTCATTTCTAAGTTCTTCGTGAAACACTCTCATCTTGATTTTCTTTCTAGCTAAACCAATAGCTTCCATAACTATAAGCCTACAAGGGAACCAAATACAAATACTATCAATTATCTTGCAGCGGCTGGAGTAAGTGGACAGTCATGTCATTGTGGCCCATTCCTGTGATAAACATATCTTTGTTACAGAAATATATATGTTTCCATGATGATGAAAGCGAAGTTTGTTCTGATACAACGATGGCATCCATATAACGTGTAAATTGACTGTATCCTCTCAATCGACATAGAGGTTGCAAACGATAATCAGAGATCATGGCAGCAATGAATCGAAGAGTGCAGTCGTGTCTGTCGTAATTGTGAAATTTAGGCTGGAATGCAAAAAAGGTCGAAGTTTGGTCGTGTCTGTCATAGATGTGACTCTGCTTCTGCTTCCCCTATATCAAGCAGCTGTCTTGTGCTCTCAACAGCTCCTGCTTCTTCATTTCTTATCTTTCAATCGAAATTTTTAATCTATTTTACGGGTGAAGCCTTTTATTTTTCTTGTTCCTTTGTTCTTTTCAACGAGGGACATCCCAACTAAACCAATGAATGGAGGACTGGTAGGACGCCACAGTAGCTTCCTTCTACTAAATGAAAATGGAGCGATTGTTGGATTAGATAAAAATCCCTTTGGAAAGGAGGGAAGGAAAGAATGGCATTTTCGCCGATGATCAAATCTCCTGCTCAAAAGAACACAAGTAAGAACCTCTTCTGATAAAAAACAAATGATAATAGGAATGGAGAAATGCACCTGGTAGTGGTGATGTTATATGTCAGGCAAAGCAGCAGGAGAAGGAGAAGAAGAAAAAAAAGCTGTTTGGCTTCTTGGAGTCAAAACCCTTAAAAATTAAGCCCTACCATCTTCCTCCTCTAGGTAAGGCTCACTCTCTATTAATGTCATGTAATTCAAAACACATGAGCTCTCTTGACTTTTTGGTATTAGCAGACAAGAATCTCCTCGGACAATGCCATTCCTTTTCGGAGAACTCATCAGTGAGTGAAAAATATGATTCCCAAAATGGAAATCATACACATCATTTTAAGATCGCAGTAGTGAAGCAATCCAATGGGAAATTACAGCGACAGTCCTACAGTTTCAAAGCATACGATGCTTGTCTATCAGAATGTGCATGTGTAGCTTCATGATGAGAAGCTTTATTGCTGAATACTGGGGAGCTTAGACTTTCCCTGGATCCAGCTTGAAGGTTAGATCAAACGAAGCAATGGCCCCGGGTTGTCGTATGGATGATTCTCCTGATGTGACACTTAAAGCTGGTAACAAGTACCTGCAAGACTCGCTTGATTTGACGAGGGAGCACCTGCTGAATCACAATCTGAAGGGAAGATAACAGGTTTTATATCCGTGAGCGAGCAGTTTTATGGATGGATAGCAGAGTGCCCGAGGAGGTTTCAGAGCACATATGACAGCAGCAGGTACGAATTTGCAAGTAAGTGCAAGAGCTTTAAGATCTTCTTCAATAATATCCCGGAGAACGGGACGCAACATAAACTATGGTTTCTCAAGGTTTAAAAATTATACTCCTAAATTATTGAGAGAAACTAGAATTTCTCAAACACTAAAATTATAGCTAAACTACAGAGAAGCCCAGCTGTCACGCGTCTTGCGTCGGGATGGGTGCAAAATGCAGATGAAGGACACCATGATTTCACCACTGAGAAAGCTGTTAACGTTACTGAAACCATAAAAGAAGAAGAGGACATTTAGACTAATTTTCTCAAGCAAAAACTGAAGATCAACAAAGGATAAATGCCAAGTAGCTTAAACAAATTTCTCAAATTAAAGCTCTTTACATAACATCCAAGAATAACAGGTGAAAAAGCTCAAACTTTTTATTTCTTTATTAAATATCAGTTATTCACAGGGATTCATGAGAAAATCACCTCTTAATTGTACCCTGATTCAAAAAAAAAAAAACAAAAACAAAAAACTGATGGAATACGAACCCATGGAACATCTAGTGATGTTATTCAAAACTATACAACCTTATCCTACTTTAAAAGCAATTAGGATTTTTATGTTAATTTTAAAGTACAAAAGATAAAGTTTAATTGCACTAAAATCTGGAAATATTTTAAAACTAATTAATCTATAATCTTACATCTTCATTTTTCACCGTCACACGCGGTACACCTTGTAAATAAACACATACTTAGTCTCTCATATATCTTTACATATAATTTAAAACCTTTATTTTTTATATAGTCCTCTCAAGTTTTACTGCACTTCCTTCCTTATACTTCATTAATTTAAGTGAGTAAAATAATGATTAAAAGGTTGAGAATTTTTTACTGCATCAAAAAACTCTAAAAAAAAAATTATATCTTGGAAGAAAAATGTATTGTATGCAAGATTATTCTTGTGTAGATCAGGAAGCATTTTCTTGCTCAAAATAGCGTTATTGCATGCTGCAATATTAAGATTTTTCTAAACTCTTGTTCTTTTTTATATTTACTTTTAGTTCTAGTTATTTTATTATTGAATTTAGTTACTGTTTTAATATTAGAAAAGAAAACAAAAATCCATTTATGTACCTAGTTCTTTTTATGTTTTAATTTCCAAACATAAAATCCAGTGAATATCCCCATGAAAAAGCTATCCTAGTCTAAAATCCAATGAATCTTCCCATAAAAAAGCAGTTGGATGAACATGAAGAATCTTTAATGTGAACTGAAAAATCCCATAATGCTATTATTGCATATAAATTGTCTTTTTGGTGAAGCGGTAGCTTTTACTATTTAAAGTGTTTTTAAAATTATTATTTTTTATTTTAAAAAATATTAAATTAATAATTTTAAATATTCATAAATAATTTTAATGTGTTGGTATTAAAAAAAATTTAAAAATTATTTTAATATATTGAAACGGGCCCTATCAGCACAAACACACAGGAATAATCTTACTGTTGATGTAATAATCTAACAGTTGATGTAAGATGATAAGTTTCAACTACTTTTGTCTACCTTAATTTGATTCGACTCTTGCAGGGGTTTTTCTCTTTATCTTATCTCTTATGATTTAATTTAGCATGAGAGATTCTCCTTAATTTAACATCACCAACACGTAGCCTTCCTTTTTAGTGGCTTTCAAGCATCGATTCCAGTTAGTTTTTAGTCACTTCTGTAGAAGCTAATAGGCATAAAGTTTTGCTGTCACTTCCAAAAGTTGTCGCTTTAAAATTCTGAAAATCATTGATATGCTTAGAATGCACTCATCATTTAATTATTTATTCTTTTTTTAATTCAATGCTGGTTATCATCTCGTTCCAGTAGGATGTGGCCATTATTAAACGTCAAATTAATTTCAATCCATGAAAATTTATCATGAAAAAACATAATAATAATAAAAAAAAAACCCAAGTTAATTCTTAATGGATGGATGCTGATTGTGAAATGAATGTTTTTGGATCATCAAGATTAAGATTTTCTCTAAATATCAAACACTCCCTCCCTTAATTAACAGGTAACTTTCATAGATTAAGTCATTAATTATGCTTCCGCAATACATGATTTTGCCATACCTTGATGAACAAGGATGGTCGAACTGTTTGGTAAACAATTAATTTAATTGCCTGGAACTTAATCTCTTATTTAATTTAGTTTACGTTTGATTTATATAATGAAGATGTTTTAAATATCGGGGGTTCAACGAATCAGTCTTTGTCTATTACAGCAGAATAATCCTTGAAGATACAATTTGGTAGCATTTCTAATGAAATGCTCTACCTTGTTTAAATGGTCCTTAATTTCTTGGACATAAGGAAGGCCCCTTAACCAATAGTAATGATATTGTATTTTTTTTAAATATAATAATGTTATTATTTGATGTTAGTACGTAAAATGATGAAATTGACCATATTGATATGAGGGTGTGTTTTAAAAATTATTATAAAAAAAACTTATTCTTAATTAAAACACAAGCTATTTCAAAAATATATTTATTATCATAAAATTAAAAAAAAAAACCTTCTAAATTTTATCCATCAAACCTCCCAACCAAACCAAACATGCTCTACAAAAACTTTATATTAAGGAATTCAAGACAAGAATTGTTTGAAAACAATATTATTGAATATGGTGCATCCACAATGAAATCATTAATCTTGAATATTATTTTAATAGAAGCTGGTTGAAGAATTTTATTAATAGAACTGAGGTGGAGTCTAGGGTTTACGTTAAGAGGATCGAATGAGTTACACTATCAAAGTCTCATCGACAGATTGTTGAAGAATAACCTAAAGTAATTTAAAACGTTAATACGAGTTTTGAGATTCTATATACAAAATGTAATTAATTAGTGGTTAAACGTTCCATGACTTCTTGGAATAAGGTCTTCTGGAATAGATTCTTTCTTTCCTTTCCTGCAATTGATTGGCATATATTGTGATAGATGTGCATTACTATACGCATTATCGATAAGAAAAACTATAAATTATGATTTTTTTCAAAGTTTTAAGAGAAAACTTTTAGTAGGATTAATGCAAAACTATGATGTATTAATTAACCAAAAACTTCTAAAATTATAATAGTAGCAAAATGCAATTTTAACCTCACTCCACCACATTATTAAACACACCGTATCAGACACCCTCTCTTTCGCAACAAAGATTTTTTTTTTTTTGTACTTGTGTACATTAATCTCTCTTACAATTTTCCCTTGATACCGATTAAGAGGAATTGTCTGGACTTAATGAATGACCTCTTCAAAATTGGACTCTAGCTACTTATAGACATTTTGGGACCTGTAGGACCGTGTCAAAAGTTGCAAATTAATATACATAAATCATAACGACTTGGTCAGCCAATCCGAGAGGTCAAGTGGAGAAGGCGTGGAGGGGACTATGCCCTAGACCAACCCCTCACGGAGTCTCTATGTCTGATGTTTTTTGGACGAGTTTTGATGGCTACAGTTTCTCGAAAGGTAGTGAGAGGTGGGGAAGTCCTATTTCTTCACGCAATATCCCACTATAATTTCAGCCCTTCGCGAGCCTCCTTATCCCACACCAGAACCCTCCCTCCTCTTCTCCACCCATTTCTTGAGTTGATCCACCATGCAAAGTACCTAATTTGTCATCATTTATCTAATCATTAACAAAAATATTAAGGGATTTGAGGGGGTAACACTTTTTATATGATTTATATGAACATGAATCACCTAGATTTTTTTTCATTCATATTTTTTTGTATTGGATACTCTTTTTTTTTTTAGTTTTTTTTGCTTCACATTTAATTCTTTCATATTAAATTTATTTATAATTGAATTTAATATTTTATTTTGGTTGGTTTTATATAGGTTCTCATGATGCTAAAAATAAATTTTCGACATTAAGTGAATACTTGTTGGCAAAATAAAACTCAAATTTATGTATTCAAATTGATTAAAATTTTAAAGACCTAATTTTACAATGAAACAAATATTTAACTTATTTTTTTCTAAGAAATAATATGCACTCATTACCATATGAATATATAGAAAGTTAAAGACAAGGGATTCGATTATGAATTCGTCGGTTGGTCGGGTTATCAAACACACTAGGCAGCACACATTTCATCATCAAGACATTACATGTCAAGAAAAAAATGATTGTTAAACAACGTGGTCATGACATCACAATGGGAATAATTGCAACATGCTACATAGAATAAGTTTTAATGTCCGAATTCATACTCTAAGACCCTAACGTCAAGTCCATTAGAAACTCAGAAAAGGAAAGAAAGCTGTGTTCAGACTATTGCGTACCAAAGACAACCGATGGCAATGCCTCTTGGTGGAAATTCTGTTTCTTGAAATAAAACATTAGGTGATTACTGGCTATTAATGGACGATAATTAATGACACATGCCAAGAAAGCTTTACTACAGAGAAAGTGCTAATCAATTTGAGTCCATATCTTCCCTACTTACAATCTAAAACCTAACCCTTAAAAAAACATTGTCTTAATTAAGGTTCCAAATATTAGATATGTATTAACCTTAATTAATCATCAAAGTCCTTTTCAGTAATTTGATGGTATGAAGATGACTTGTGTCTTGTGTAGCCTCTGAACCTTTCAAGCAAGTCCAAAATACCAAGTTTCCAATATCGCTGAATCCAACTTCCGCCCGACGCAAACGGCCAAATCTCTCTCTTTTTCTTGCTTCGTAAGGTCGACAGCATGCATTGATTATCACCCCTCTGACCCCCCCTATTCTTGATTTTGTTTTCCTTTGATCCTTAACCTTTTGAATTCAATATTACAGCAGCATTTAATTAATGCTTCATCTGGTGGTGTTAATACAGTTCAACTTGCTTTTCTAGATGCTTTTGAGATTGTTTCCCACCTGGACAAACATAAAATGAATGCTTTTTAGGTGATTTTCAATGGTTCTAATACACTAATATAAAGTATATAAAAAAATCATTCTGATATATTTTAAATTAAAAATAACTTTTGTAAAAGCACCCTGTATTATTTTACCAATCACACATTTAGAGAAATCCATACACTAGACTGGTGCGGATGATGCATTCTTAAGATTGTCTGATAAGAAGAATCAATATTAGTTCTTGTCATAAAATTAAAAAAAAAAAATCTTTTCATTGTCAAGGTTCTTTATTTCTACAAAATCAAGAGATTTCAGAAGAGTTTTCTCAAATGTCATCCCTTTACTTTTTATTGTGTACTAAAACGATCCTTATCTTTGACGATAATTGATAAAAGAATTAGAACAAAAGAAAAACAAGAAGCTGGAATCTGACATTAGGATAAAAGTAGTATAGGAACTGAACCAAGATAAAATTAAGAGTAGGGGGACCAAATAACGCCACTTATCCTTCTCACAAAATATATAAATACACACATAATATATGCTCTACACAGCCCACATATACACTCCTTTTCGTTCCTGTTTAATCAGAAGATTCACACCCATCTCTTCTTTTTATCTTGTATGTACATGGATTTCTCTTCTTCAAAGAAAACCATGAAAATCTCATTAGTAATAGCTGATGTAGCATCATGGAACTGTGCCATAGTCCTCTTATGCCTGATATTATTGGGGTCTATTAGAGAGAATTCCGTCCCAAAAGATCAGCCTGTCAAGGGAAGCCAGCTTTTGGATAGAGCTTGTGATGAAATATATGTTGTCGGAGAAGGAGAGACCCTCCACACCATCAGTGACAAGTGCGGCGACCCTTTTATAGTGGAGCAGAACCCGCATATCCATGACCCGGATGACGTTTTCCCTGGACTTGTCATCAAGATCACTCCTTCAAAGCCAAGGAAGTTGCTGAGGTAGTTCTCGGAGATGAGCAATGGCTTTTAGCATGCTTGATTTTTATTTTGTTTTTGTTTTTTTTCCCTTTTCAACTTCTTACACCCATATGCTTTCTAGTTTAGCAGTTTTATTACTTTTGTAATGAATAATACCATAGAGTTTTCGATAAGTTCAAGGCTCCAATTGGGTCCTTCATGTCCTGTAGAGAAAGGTTTTTTCCTAGAAAAGATAAATTAAGGTTGCATGAAAGTGAGAAGGAATCTTCAAAGAATTTGGAATTCACTATAGTTCCTTAATTTCAGCCTTTTTTTCCCACACCTTTTTGTATATATATTAGCTATGTAACCCTTGCTTTGTCGCGGGTAGGATAAGAACAATTTGAAGAAAAAAAATGATGTTCGGCCAACAAAATAACATTTTTTTAAAAAAAAGATGTTCGGCCAACAAAATAACATTTTTTTTAAAAAAAAGTTACAATGTTAGAATAATGAAAAATAAAAAATAAAAAAAAATAAATTATGTCTATATGTGCTAACCTTAAATTTGGCTAGAAACAATAAATTTGAAAAAACCTTAAAACTCAATTTTTAACTAACTAAATATTAAAGAATTAAAGTAAAAAAATTCAACATATAAAAGGAAAAAAATAAAATATTAAAGAATTAAATTAAAAAAATTCAACATATAAAAAAAAAATAGTAATTATAAATTAAAAAAGACTCGAGGCCGCTCGGCCAACTTGCAAAACTTATTGTTAAACAAAGAAAATCACAAAATCTAAGTTAAAAAAAAAATGTTGAATGTTGAACCATGAGATGGAAATGATTAAGAAAATAACAATTATAAGTCAAAAAAAAACTTGAGTCCATCAAGTCAGCCCTTCAAATCTATGGATCGGGTTATAAGATAGGAATAACATTA
Source organism: Populus euphratica (assembly GCF_000495115.2). NCBI lineage: Eukaryota > Viridiplantae > Streptophyta > Magnoliopsida > Malpighiales > Salicaceae > Populus > Populus euphratica. The sequence goes on along the minus strand of NW_011499946.1, from coordinate 149,822 downwards.
TAAAAATAAAAATATAAAAAACCACGAAGTCTATTTTTTAAAACCAATGTTGAGTAATGAGATAACTAATAATAATTCTAAAAAAAATGGAAAACCATGCTAGCTAATTATAAAACCCGTGACCTTAGCTATTTGATTGGAAGCATCAAATCTAGAAAAACCATGAATCTTAAATTTTAAAAAAAATAAATATTAAATAATAAATTTGAAAACAAAATCATAAAAAAAAAGAATTTGAAAGAGAAAAAAATTAAAAGAATAAGAACAAAATTTGAAAGAAAATAAATATGAGGGTAGATAATTTTGGATTAAAGAGATAAATTGAAAAGAAAAATTAATTTTACTAAATAATTAAAAAAACAACAAACTAATAAAATTAATTTTACTAAATAATTAAAAAAAAACCACCAAAAAAATGAGGATTAAATATAAAAAAACAACAAACTAATTTTTTTTTATTAAAGGTTAAAATTGAAAACAATTGAAAGTTTATAAAAATGGCAAAAGAATGAAGAAAAAAAAAAGAATAAGGACCAAATTTGAGAAATAAAAAATGAAAAATAAAAATTGAAGGGTTTAATTGAAAAAACAAAAAAAAAGCTCACAAAAAGACCAAGGATAAAAATTAACAAATTAAAAGAATAAGGATTTATACTTAAATGTACACAACTAAGAGGACTATATTGAAATTTTAAATGCTAGGGATGAAGCTCGAGGAAGTAGAGAGATTAGAAAAGAATAAAAAAGGAAAGCGGCTTCGTCTATAATCCACCCATAAGAACTCAATTTAAACCGCCTGAGGTGGAAGAGAATGCTGTGAAAAATTTAATGACATGATGAAAGAAATTTTTTTATCGTCGTATAAAGTCACATGCGCCACCAAAGCGCTGCGGCATCTCCCATGCGCCTATTAAGTTTTTTTTTTATGTTTTTTTAATTACTTTAAAAGACAAATATATCTTTATGCTAATATGCTTATGAATAAAAAAACCCACATAAAAATACAAAATTGTCCCTAAACCAATTCCAAGATAAAGGTTAATTTTGTGATATTTTACTATGTTAAGAATAATGAAAATACAAAAATGCCTCTAAATCAATCCTTAATTAATTTTGAGATAAATGATAAGCTAGTAATTATAACATGCAAAAAAATAAAATCTTATAAAAGCCCCTGGCATCCAAATATCCGCGTGTTTTTTTTCAGACAATGAAGGTATTTCATTGTTCATAAAAAAGATGAAAATACATTTATATCCCCACTAAAAATAAGAATGACAATTGAAAAAAACAATTTTACTCCTGAGCTTAGTCTGCTAATCTGAGTAATGATATATAAAAAATTCATTTTACTATTATAATCCACAATAATTATCTCACGACATGTATATTTTTGGTAAATATAAAAGAAGTATATATTTTCTGCTCATGCATCCTCTGTACTCTTTATATAAATGATTCACATCTATGGAAAGTTTATTTGGGATTAATTCTCCTAATCTATTGATTGTTGGTGTTTGTTATCAAATTCCTATAGTTTACTGTATTTTTAAACGTATTTTGCCTATGATTTGGAACTAGCTCCATTAGATTTACATTAGAATAATCGAGTTAATGAGGGAACATCTTGATTTCTGAGAAGATTCTTTCTTTCTTTCTCCACAACTGCTTGATCTTTATTTCGTTAATTTATTATGATCCAAGCTTTCCTACTGGGATATTTTGTGAAGCAGCAGAAAGAAGGAGAGTGGTCTATATTTCTGCAACGGCAACTCTTGCTTCCACTACTCTTAAAAAGGATTCTAAATAATGGTGGACCATGGAAGCTGGCCATTTGTTTATAACTATAACGTTGTTGATTGAGTTTGTCTTTTGTCTTGAAGTGGCTGGTCTCTCTTAAGACATTGAAAAATTATGAATCAAATTTCAGTGCCATGTCCTTACGTTATTGCTTGTAGTTCCTTTCTTTCTTATCCAGCGAGCTTAGGTATAAGAAGAACAGTCTGTGTCGGCATCAAACAACCAAATAATTCTGGAGCAAAAGACATGCTCTGATCGAGTAGGGCTAAAGTTGATTGTGGCCACATTGAATTCTCACAGCACACCCACATGGACAACCATGTTGCAATTAATACCGTTGTGCGTGCCACAGTAAAGGAAAATGTTTTGTTTCAATTACCAGAGAGAGTGGCAGCGATATGCTTCTCGGTTTAGTTCGAACTAGAAAGGTGTCTCGCGAAATGCTGCAGGTTGGGCGCTCATTTTTTTTCTAACGTTATAGATTGATGATAAAAAGGCACTAGTGTTCTTCTGGAAAAAAAACAGCAAAAATAATAATTCAGTAATTGACTTGACAGGTAGGTTGAATTAATAATATGATTAAAAAACATTAGCGACAGTAAATAAACTAATCTAAAAAAATGTTGAGGGATTTTGAGAGATGAAATTGTTTTTTTTTAAAAAAAAATTCAATTTAAAACTGATCCAAAATAAAAATAAATAGCAATAAAAAAATAATAACTAAATCTAACATCAAAATAAAATAAAATATAATGTTGAAGGATGGAATGGTAAATAAAACTCAATAATAAAATAATCCCAAACAAAACAAATAGATATTAAAAAAATAAATATTAAATTTAATATAAAATTTAAATGAAACCAAATACCGAGAGATAAAATTAAAAAATAAAATCAATTTAAAAATGATATAAAAAATAAATATGAATAAAAAAATAAAATCAATTTAAAAATGATATAAAAAACAAATATGAATAAAAAGAAGTCAAATTTAATATCAAAACAAAATAATAATATACCTTTCAACTTAAGTAGATCATCATGTGATAAAAGGATAAAGAAAAGAGGAAGAAAAGGAAAAAAAATGATTGTTAGAGCCTCACCATTGAATCACTCTGAACACGTACCCCACTATAAAAAATTTCTTTCCACACACTGGTGAACACGTACCCCACTATAAAAAATTTCTTACCATGGCGATTCTAATGCGTCCATAAACGATGATTGGATGCTGTTGGAAAAGGTTATATACACCTTCAAGATATGGTGACCTCTTTTCACACACTGGCGTATATGCAATGCATATTTTAGCCAAGTTGTCATGCTCATTCTTTTCGGTCCTTGTTATTTTTTTTTCAAACTGTATCTCTCAAGTCTTAATTGTTTTATAAAATAAAATCGTATTTGTATTTGTAAAACTAGGCATCAAACATGTGTCAAAATTTTTTATTGACATTGCGGAATCCCCATATCTTCAATCTAAAAAAAAGAAAAGTAAGGGATAAAAAAAGGGGTTGAATCTCTTCCTTGACCATGCAAAATAGTTCTTGATGTTTGGAAAAAAAAAAAAAACTCAAAACTTGTCCATTGTTCAAATTAAGTCTAATTTAATTTATTTTATTCAATCAATTAAGAGTAGTTTTTCTTTCCCAGGACTTTGAGTAGTCAAAAAAAAATCAAATAAAATAAATAATCAAATTCAATTTTAAATTAATCATCAAACAAACAAACAAAAAAGACCGAACAAAATTGTTATAATTAACAGTGTATCACCCCCACAATGAACAACATAAACATGAGAACTTTTAGTGTTTTTTATAATATAATGGCAAAGAGATTGGAGCAGATCCTCGAATGGGGCTTTGCCCAAGATTTTCAAATATTAGGTGAGATTTATTTATATTTTTTAAATTCTATTAGTTGTCGAGTACCAAAATGAAATGTAATGAAAGAGAGTATTAGGGTTGAGGATCGAGTGCAAACCGCCAATTAAAAAGAGTAAAATATTTGTTTTGATAGATAATTGCTTTTTTGTCATCTATCAATGATCAGCGTGTCATCACTGTTGAGTACTGAATTGTCTGTTTTGATCAATAATTCAATATTATCAGAACACAAAATACAAAATGATTTGCTAACCTATACAATACATCCACACAAGCGTCCGTACGATTTCACAGGCCGATCAGATGCAACCTTCCTTGTCATTCACATTGATCAACATTCTTCCTTGCTCCAATAATTCAAGGAGGCCATAGCCATAGCCATAGCCAAGAAGATTCAACCAAGGGTTCTCAAATCCAAAAGATTATACCCTGAAAGTGCAGAGAAAATCCTCCATTTTGAGTTTTAAAATAAAACATAAAGTTGTTTGTGTAATAACTTAAACCTGTTCTTTCGAATCCAAACATGAATTATAACTTCCAAGTAGGAAAATCAAGTTAAGACCCTGTAACTTAACTAGGAAGAAAAATTCCTTCCTATGCAACTGATATGATTGATACAGCTTCTACTGGATAATTGATTGATCATGGTGGATCCTGGTTGACGGTCGGTTCTAGTTGTGATTGGTCAATTCTAGTTAACAGTAGATTGTGATTGGTCAATTCTAGCTGACGATGGGTCCTAGTTGATGGTCGATTATCAAAGAGAAAATCTTGTGACACTTCAAAAATTTTGCTTGTGTTTTGCTTTATCTATCTAGTTTATAATTGAATTTACTAAACGCTACACGTTATTACTCTTTATTTGTGAAAGACTTGAGTTCAAGTCAATGCTCAAATATAGATACAAACAATTCATCCCTGTAATAAAAATAAATATTAGAAGCATTGAAAGTAATAAAAATATATATAATTTATAATTGATTGATTATACAGACACTGTAATTGATCTTTCTAATTAATAATAGTCCATCCTGGTTGATGATATTGATCAATCATATGATTGATTGACCTCGAATGTTGTTGATCATCATGAAAAATCTATGACACTTCTTCTTGAGTTTTGCTTTGTCTATCTAGTCTATAATTAAATCAACGAAACATTCCACTTCAATAATAATATATAACAATTGACAATCAACCATGTCTGAAATTGAATGCCAATTGAAGTACAGAGGTGAATGACTTCTCTTATAAGAGCTAGGAAAATGAGGCAACCACTGAAGGCTCCTCATAGCTTAGTTGAACTTGCAAACATTGAATAGCCCTCTTATTATGGCCTAAGCGTAAGGTATTGGTGACCTGCTCATCTTCATAACATGAAGGAGCATCTCTTGCCAACTGCCCTTTGTTTTTTCTTGACCTTTCCTAGCTTCCAATCAGAGGACAAAATGAGAGAGAATCTCTTATATGCTCTTAGCAATAGCTCTTTCAAAGACATCGATATGGAGAAGATGTCTGCCATAGTATTGTGTACTCCAAAAAACCTCCCTATTTATCATAGAAATGAAAAAGGCCTCCTAATACGGATATCTATAGCTTTATCAATGGCATATGCCATTGTTTAAAGGGTTTGTGCCAACCCCGTCGAAGTGTTTATGAAGCTTGTTCAGGGAAATCTGAAGAATAGACAAAATGCCATCACTGGATCGGAATCGGGAAGGTATATCATAATAACTATATAAAAACAGCAACAGTCTAAAAGGGTTCAAATTGAGAAAGTGATTCTATTGTTATATTCTTTCACAAAAATAACATAAATCCACTGATATGAATAATTCTAGTCAAAATGTTTTGATGAGCTGCGAGATGATATTAAACAATATGTTCAACGGATTCCCTCTATTCCAGTGGAAAAAGGATTAGCATTGCATATTAGATCGACAAGTCTAATACAAAATAGATAAAGAAATGAAAGAAATCCTATAATAACAAATTCTAGAAAAAGAACGAAAGCTTGAACTTTATATTGAATAGGTCACAAATTCATAAGTGATAAAACTCATGAAGTACATGCTGCACCGTGAAACATCAAGATATTTAGGTGAAGCGACATTATAGCAAGATAGGCATCTAGATCCCAAACAGCAACTTTACTTTTTCTGTTTGGGAAAATGCAATTTGATCAGCGCAGGAAGTTCGACCAATTCAACCTGTTGTTTGCCCAGCAAGATACTTTTCAACTTTTCATCACAATTGACCACATTCTTGTTGTTTGGATCCTAAATGACATACACCACACAGTTTTGGCAAAGAGTTAGTTAAAAGAATAACATTAATAAAACCGAAAGTAAAATAATAACAAAGATACATACAATTTGCACAATTAGAATCGGTTGAGACATGTTATGATGCAGCTCCTACATATCCTCATATTTTGTTCTCAAAATGACAAGAAAATTGCAGAATTTAAGTTATCTCGTTAAGGTTAATAAATAATAAAATGAGCCACCTTTTACACGCAATCAAATGATAGGTCCCATTTTTGCTGAAACACCGCAACAGTGAATTACATATATATTTATCTATGACAACGCAAAGTTTGAAGAATTAGATGAACAAGATTAAGAATATTTCTTCTTTTTAAGAAAAAATGAAAAAAAAAATTCTTTCGTTTATTGATGGGTATTAGCAATTCATGTAATTAAGAACATTACTTCCAATTAGCATAAAAACATAAGCAAAAGATGAGATTAAAAAAAAGTACCTTGAGGTTGTTGGTTTTGATATAGGACCAGACACGCATGAAACAGCCCAAATGAGAAATCTGAGACTGACCCACAAAATCTCTAAGTGTAGAAGGTAAATTTACAAGATCAATTAAGTTGGCAAGCTGCTTTGGGTTATCTGTGATGGCCTTCTTCATCTTCTGCGGCAGCATTTTTTAACAGCCTATACAGCAGACTATAGCACACAATAAGTACAAGTCCTAAATCCGACAGCAACTCGTTCAGTAGAGTATGCATGAGTTTCTTTTTTTCAAGAACATGAGATTGAGATGAGATGAGCAGTTTACAAAAAACATTACTTTCTTGCGAGTATTATCAAACACCTTCCATGCATGCACTTGTTGTTTTCTTGTTATAGCCTTTGAAAGTTGTAAAAGTTAAAAAGCAAGAAAACACAATTGTATGTGATAGGGAGAAGAAAATGAAACAAACCCTAGAGGTATAATGAAGACTCTGACTGGGAAATTGGAAGTTTTGGGTCCTTTTTCTTTAATCGCGAGCTGCACCACAACACTCTTTCTTCTTCTTCGTCGATATGTGAATATAAATAAATACATGGAAAAATATAGATCTGATGTTGTTTTATCAAAAATATTGCAGCCCTGTTGGGTTTTCATAGTTTTATTTTACCCCCTTAAGCTTCATAATGTTCATCCATGCCCCTGCATTGTGAATCTTCCGTGCACGTTCCCGTTAGATTTTTTCATTGGTAAAAATGATGAGAATTAAATTAATTTAGATCTTGTTGTCACTTTAATTCAACAAATCGAGTAGCATTTGGTAGGCAGACGAGTAATGCCAATCATAATTATTTGTATTATAAATATTATTATTTTTATTATTATTAAAAATATTATTATTTATATAATAAATATTATTAATTTTATTATAATTTTGTTAAGTAATACATCTAGCATAGTTTTTAAACCTGATTTAATGATCATGAATTGACATGAATTAATCTAAAAAAATTCAATACAACTAATTAGATTACAACACTTATATAAATTAAATTTAAATTTTAAATTAACAACATAAATTTAATTCAACCAGCATTACCAAATTTAAATTTTAGGAAATAAGTAAGTTGGAATGTCGTGCCAAATCTTTGCAATCAACTTGGCATTTTGACCTAAGTAACAAGGCCTTCTACTTCTCTTAATCTATTGTTAGCAGGAACAGAAACAGGGCAAGAAACAGAGCCCAGATTCATAATACGTGCAAAGGATTGACATATAAAAAACAACAAGTTAAACATCTTATCAAATTTAAGAAATTTGAACTGCCTTGACCATCTAACATTCTAACACAGATATATACCTTTCTATCATTTTCGATTATTGCATTCAACATAAAAAAGTACTAACGATGCTAATGACATCAAAATCTTGCACCAAATCTCCTAAACACAATATCTGATAAAAAAGAAGTCAGAATCAATTCACTCCTTTAAGAATTTAAGGGATCTGGAGAAGCTGAAAAACACATACAGCGAACAGTGGGATTCCAACATCCTCTTAATAAATCAATAATAATGTTACAGTTGCTTCAAGAAACACCTATAACAAGATTTAGAACTCCACCCTATCTTACATCCATGAACAGAAAGGAAACCAGTGAATACAAAAAGGAAGACTCATTTTAAACAGGTATGGATCAGCATCCAACAGAATGGCAGATCATCTTCTTAATTTTCAAATGCCAAAACTATACACTCCCATTAAGAGACTAAAAACTGGGGAGATGCAGAGAGAGAAATAATTCGGTAAACATGAATTACCCATGTAATAAAATGACAAAAAATAAAAAACCAAAAAAGCCAAAAAGCCACAATGGAGAAAAAATGGTTAAGAAGAAATGGATATATAGTTCACCTGCAAAACGCGGTTGTCCAAGCGTATAGTTACTGGTTTGCTTGATCAATCAGTAAAGAACAGAAATCTGAGAGAGAAGAAAACCGAAGAGAAACAAGTAATTATTTTTTCATGAGGCTGAAAAGGAGAATATTTCTGCTTTTACTTCACTGTGTTTTCACTTTATTATCTTCCTGCACTGCATCAATCACACTCAAACATAGATTATAGCTTAATGCTCTACCAAGGAACCGAGGACTCGGGCAGTATAGCAAATTACTTGGTCTTATTCCGGAGAGTAATTAAAAGACTCACTTGAAACATAATTAAAATTTATTCCATTCACCAAAAATTTATAAATTTAGTCATCATAATTAAAGGATTGAAGGTGGGAAATTCCGTCACCAAAAAGCTTAAAGCTTGCATTTTTAAGCTTTGTAAAACAAAAGAAAATCACTTTTTTGACCTTGTATTGTCATATCTAACGAAGGTTCTAGATTTCTACATCAGATGTTCAGATTGTAATCTATTTCAAACAAAGCCAAGACGACTGAAATTGAATCCAACAATTCATAGACTGTTTAAACACTTGAAAAAACAACAACCCATTAAGAAAAAACGAAGAAAAATACAACCCATTTCCATATACATGGGAACGAAAACGAATTGGAGAGAGAGGGACGTACTGAAGAACCATGGCGGCAGCAGCTACTGACGTTTATGGCAGGGAAGAAGGAAGCTTTCGGTATAGTTTTTGAAGATATATAAATTTGATTAGAAGGTCAATGTGGGCTTTCTGATTATGGTCTCGACAATATACACTTGAAATAGGCCAGGCCATAAATTAAGGGCCTGCTTCTTATGCTACGGGCCTATGAATTTACCTGCTTTTTAGGTTTGAGATTTAAATTGATCCCATGTAATTTTGAGATTTTACAAATTCATCCACAAATTAGTTTTTTTATAAAAAAATGTGGTTATTTTTGAAATTTTTTTATTTATTCCAATAATATACTATTTTCTCCTTATTTTATGATTTTTACTTACTTGTGTATAATTAAGTTATATAAAATATGATTTTAAGTTCGTGAGATCAAGATTTTAAAACAACTACATTTTCATTGTCTTGCTTTATGAATTTTGCAATAGGATGAATTATTTTTATTTTTTGTTCCCTTTAATCTCTTTTTTTGGAGAATATTTCTTATAAGAACTCCTAGCCCTTCTTTTTTTTTATTCTTTGGTTTGATTTTTATGTTATTCTATGCGTTAGCAAAATGAATTCTATTTAAGACAGTAAAAAAAGATTTAATCACAATAATCAAGTGTGTAATCAATGTAATTCATGCTTTTCCTTGCATAGTTACATATAGCAGCATGCTAGTTCTGATTAGTATAAAACCACAATAATTTTGTTTGACATAAACTATTTTAGATGTATGTTTTTAAAAAATATTTTTTATATTTATTTTTTATAAAATATTTTACAAGAAAATTAGTCAAATAAAAAATATTTTAGAATCAACCTTCAAACTTAGTTTATATTTTTAAATCATAAAATTTCATAAAATATTTTTCTGAACCATAATCTACTGTTAATACTATTCAACTATTTTAATTATTATATTCATCTTATTATCACCACAATCATCATTTTACCATCTTTTTTTATTACCATCATGACTATCTTATCATCATCTCTCATGCATCATTGTCATCTCATCACAACCATTTTATTATCATCATTTAAAAATATTTTACACATAAAAAATATTTTTTCAGTTCAAATATTAAAAGATATTGTAAATATAAAACATTTTTTAAGAAAAATATTTTACTTTAAACAAAACAAATAGATCATAAATAATAAATAAGAAAATAATGATACAAAACTCCGTCATTGTTGATCATTCCTTAAACACTTTATGAGGAGATTAGAAAAAAAAATATCTCCTCAATCTTGGAGCTGTTCGAATTTGAACATGGAAATTCCCACATTGAAACACAATAATTAGATTACTTGTTTCAATTTCTATATTTGAATTCATAATTACACAATAAAATAAATTTTGAATATGTTTTTTTTTTCTAGGACCTGCCTTGGCTTTTAGCTTACGACCCCTTTTAGTATATTATATAAAATACAATAATAATAATAATAACAAAAATAACTTCATTCAAGTTAGGGATCAAAATGAATTTATATTTATGAAAAATCAAACATCAAGGCCCAAAATGAATACATATTCATGAGAAAGTAAGGCATTACCTAACGATTCGCTATGAATTTTTTAAGAAATCTCGGATTCAAATTTATAAGAAATCTCAGTAGTATCTATCAAAAATCACTATCAATGATGCACAAACTTAATTCTTGGTCTTATTTTTGTTTTGCTATGGTGATCATAAGGTGAGATTCAACTTGAAACAGTGACATGATGGGGCTCTTCCAGCATATATACATATATATAAAAGCAGAAGAAAACCATCTGTGTATAAAGTTATGCTGCTACATGCCAAGGCAACTCAGCTGCCTTTCAATATTCAAATCGGAGGAGCATCAGCTCCCCAGCTGCTTTTCGCCCCCTCGCCTACCGAAAAGTTTCTTGGCAGCTGGGGAGTAATTAGCGTTATTTTATTACTTATTTCTTCATAAATCATTTGCTCACCAACCCTCTGGTGGGGGGGGGAAGCATGGACAATTCAAGAGAGATGAATTGAAGAAGAATCACATACTATTGGGCGATCGTTTTCAAGATTTGGTTATGTAGAAGATAGAAATTTCAATGCATTGATATTTTTTATTGATTTAAATAAGATTAGTAAGTATAGTTGGATAAATATGTTATTTTTATGTGTTTGAATATTTTGATATACATTAAGGTTTTTAATCTTTCTTTTGGTTATTGTTAATGATTTTTTAATTTATATGTAATGATAATTATTAATTTATTTAATTAGATACTGGTATAGGTTTTTCAATATATATTTTGAATTTTTTATATAAAAAATATATGAAAATAGCTTATATTTTCAATATTTTTTAAAAAGTAAATTACAACTCATAGCGCGAGATATATAGCCAATAATAAGAATGCAGAGGACGAACAAAAGAATGCTTGCTGTAATATGAGACGAGAATCGAGAGCCGCCATGGAATTAGTTTAGAAAATATTTGGAGGCTGCCATTTGTCATGAATGACGTCCAAAAATTGAAAGCATGAATTGATATATTACAGCTTAAGCGTGTAAAACTTGTTACAATGGGTCCTTCGCCTTAAACATGATCAATCCATCTCCTGTGAAATTTCTTTCAACTTTTATGTGTCATTTTCATATGAAATGAAATCATTAATAATATATATTCTTATAATTTGAAAAAACTAGCTGCCTGGCGACCCCATTGTTACTGTCTCATAGCTGCCATTTAACAAGAAAGGGACAACCGGCTCTTTCCTTCGGCAAAACCCACCAAATTCTAATTAGGGTTTGGGGATTTTTTTTTTTAAATTTTGGTTTAACTTTACTCGAACTGGTTTTGGATTGGTTTTTTAGATTTTTAATCCAGCTAGAACTAGGAATTTAGCCTTTTATTTTTTGTTAGAACATAAAACTTAATTAGTTTGATTTATACCTAATTAATTTTGATTTTAATTTTGGTTGATTCGAACCGATGAAACTGGAATTTTTTAAGACGCAACCTGAAAAATCCCATATGGACCAGGTGAATAGGAGGTAGTTGGAGACAGAGCAGCTTGGTCATGTGAGGCCAAGTGCATCTATAGCTTCGCCCTTGTTTTTGGGTAGATGGAAGCAATATATTTAATAATAACTTAAAAATGGTTAAAGCTCATAGATCCTTCAGGTGAAATTGCATAGGCAATTTATGCTTTTTATTCAGTTAATTCTTCTTCTTCGAGAACCTGGGACAGGTGATGCTTCATAAAAGCAGCCCAGGTGGAATGAAATCTGAAATTCAATTCAATGAGGGCATTGATTCTCAGTCCTCAAATCAACATTCAAATGTAAAGATGGGAGTAATCATGATTATGCAACTCGGAAAAAAAGTCTCCCGCTGAGCTTTTTGACTGCTTTTTTTTTATGTTTCCAAGGACCAATAATGCCATCCTCACTTTCTTTTATCATAAAAAGGGAATTTCTAGTCTTCATCACCTGAAGGAGCCTCACTTTCTTTTATCATAAAAAGGGAATGTCTAGTCTTCATCACCTGGAGGAGGGAGGAGGAAGGAGGAGGAGGAGACCCCAAAAGAAGAAGAAAAAACTTGGAACAGCTAAAGCAACCAAGGATGGCAATCATTGGCAAGGACATTTGGCACACATATAATGGACACAGCTCACCATGCGCTAGCTGAAGAAGAAATGGCCTGGGCCAATGGGGGTAGCACTTTCTACAAATCGAAGCCTTAAACACGAAGCAACTCACTTGACAAGCACGCTAACGAAGCTTTTTTTTCAGCCATGATTGATGCAAACCGATAAAAAAGCAGTTTTGTCTTCCACTTATGCCTGTTGCTTTCTAGTACACATTTCCTACCTTTCAAGGAGGTTAAGACAATTTGTAACGAAACAAAAAATATAGGTGAAGACGATCAAGGAAATACCTTATCAGAACTTCCCTGTTCGGTGTAGCCGGTAACAGGTTTAAACACAGAAAGACAGCAAAACGTAATTAAATGGCATCATGGTTCAACTTGAATGCCCACATGGTGGTGTTCTACTCAGAAAGTCAATAGAAAGCAATTTATGGCTTTGTCATGCCTAGTCAGAAATTAGTCTTGCGTGTATGATTGTATACAGTGATTTCCAGTGGACAAGGAAGGCATACCTGGATGATTTTAGATAATGATTGAGGATCTAATAGCTGTGTGGTTCTGATTGATTTTCCAATGATAATGTATGAGGTGATGGTATGAAGCATGCATCAAGCTAGCAAGTAATAAAAATGGCGTTGGCATATGAAAGCTGTAAACATGGTCAACTGTGTAAAAAATGTGAGACATAACTTCAAGAGATCTGACTTGTTCAAAGTTTTCATACGTGTGATGCTAAAGGAGGCATCGTGTCCCTGTCAGTAAAGTTAAAACACCCAAGGTACTGTAAGCAAATAAAAAAATCTTCTTATAAACTAACCTTACAAAGCTGATAACAGGGAAACTCACAAACAACAAGAGAGTGGAGAGGGAGCTAGAAACAATGAGAAAATACCGATAGTGTTGAGAGGATATAGCAGAGAGAAGATGCAGCCTCGTTGCTTAAAAGAAGTCTCTCAAGCATGCCTTAGTGGCTGCTGTCCAAGCCCCATCCCTGGCTTTTCTGAGCCTCTTAACAAAATCAGCAAGCCTAGAAGCACATCAGCAACATGTCGCCATAACTTTGCTAAGACGACGACTTCCTCCATCTTCCCAAACACTCATTTCACAAATCCCGAGTCTCTCCCTTCTTTGCAAGAATCATTCAATGGATTCATCAAGGTATATCCACAGTACTCAGATACATATCAAGTTGATCAAACAAGAGCCCAAGAATACAATCATCTTGCACTCTCCAACCACACCTGCCTTGATTATATCGGCATAGGCCTGTTCTCCTATGCCCAGCTGCAAAAACATGAATCGGAAAAACAAATTCTCCCTTCCGCTTCTTCTCCTCAGCTCCCTTCTCCTCAAAACGTGCATATTCCCTTCTTCAGTGTGTCCTACAAGACAGGGAATTTAAAGACACAGCTACTTCATGGTGGCCAAGAATCAGCTTTAGAATCTGCAATGAAGAAAAGAATCATGAGTTTTCTTAATATATCTGAAAATGATTACTCTATGGTTTTCACCGCAAACAGAACATCAGCTTTCAAACTTCTAGCAGAGTCTTACCCTTTCAAGACTAGCCGGAAGCTTCTGACTGTGTACGACTATGAGAGTGAGGCAGTGGAAGCAATGATTAATAACTCTGAGAAGAAAGGAGCCCAGGTCATGTCAGCAGAGTTCTCGTGGCCTAGGTTAAGGATTCAATCAGCAAAATTGAGGAAAATGGTTGAGATGAAAAGCAAAAGGAAGAAGACGAAGAGAGGACTATTTGTCTTCCCACTTCATTCTAGAATGACTGGAGCCAGATATCCATATTTATGGATGAACATAGCAAAGGAGAATGGCTGGCACATCTTGATTGATGCTTGCGCATTGGGACCAAAAGACATGGACAGCTTCGGCCTCTCTCTCATTCGTCCAGACTTCCTCATTTGTTCCTTCTACAAGATTTTTGGGGAAAATCCGTCTGGATTTGGATGTCTCTTCGTCAAGAAATCTACTGTTCCCCTCCTAGAAGATTCTGTGAGTGCTGGAATGGTAAGTCTTGTCCCAGCAAAGAAGATGTCTCGGTTACTGGATGAATTTTCTGGTACCGATTCAGACTTTGAACATCTATCCAAGTTGGGATTACAAGAAGATGAATTAGACTCATCTAACTCTTTCTCAGGCCCTATATCCAGCCAGACAATGCATTCTGGAAGAGTAGAACAAGGAGAAACCTCTGAGTCTCAAACTACAGGAACAACTGCAAAACAGGAAGTATCAAAAACTTCAGGGATTGTGGAATCAGGGAAGCCTGCTGAAGTAATGCTACAAGGAAATGGGATCCTGGAAATTGAATGCAGGGGGTTGGATCAGGTTGATTCATTGGGACTGACACGGATAAGTAACAGATCAAGGTGCCTTATAAATTGGATGGTGAATGCTTTGTTGAAACTCAAGCATCCAAACACGGGGGAAATTCCCCTTGTTAGAATATATGGTCCAAGGGTAAAGTTTGATAGAGGACCTGCATTAGCCTTCAATCTGTTTGACTGGAAAGGAGAAAAGGTTGAGGCTCCTCTTGTACAAAAACTAGCTGATCGAAGCAATATATCTCTTAGCTACGGATTCTTACATCATATCTCATTCTCAGACGAGTACGAAGAGGAAAAGGCAAGTGTTCTAGAGAGGAGGGTGAATGGAGCAAAGGGAACTGTAACAAACAAAAGAAGAGAAAAGGCTGATCTTGGAATAACAGTTGTTACAGTTGCACTTGGAGTCCTGGCCAATTTTGAGGACACTTACAGGTTTTGGGCTTTCATTGCTCAATTCCTGGATGCTGACTTTGTGGAGAAGGCAAAGTGGAGATATACAGCTCTAAACCAGAAAACTGTTGAAGTTTAACTCACCATTTTACCGTCTCTGATTGTGGAATTCGCCATATTAAGCTATGCGCTATGCGCTATGCAGTCAAGAAAATTGTACATGTATATGAAGGGAATTACCAAAAGAAAAGAGAGGTAAGCCAAGTTATTCTTTCAGTTAATAATTTCAGAACTTTCCGGTCAGCTCATGATCTTCTCTAAAACATTTTAGACATTGTACAGCATACACTGCAAATATTTTAGCAGAAGAACAACCATATAATTGACTTAAAGTGGTAATCTAGTATGTTAATGCCAAGTACACACAAACTTGATGACATTGTTAACTCGTTTCAATGGTTTGCGTAACTTTTATCAGAGGTTTGCATCTTATGAAGAGTTCCCACTAGGTTATCCAACAAAAAAACGAATGGCATTTACTATAAGAGAAAAGATGATGCTCTTTTTTTTTGGGTAAATGAAAGAGACCCACAAACCACTAATCCAGTTCCAATTTTCCAGAAAAGAGCCCCATATCAGCAAGAATGGCATGTCTTGAAAAATTAAACATTGATGCTGACGACCAATTAATGGATAGTTTGCTAGATAAGGACCAAAGCAAGCCTTTTCAATTTTTTTAAATATCTCCATCCTGCAAGGATTTCGTTTTCAAAGCTCTCATATCAGCAAGAAACAACTATAGAAGAAGCCAATCTTATTGTTGGATTATAATTCGGTAAACTTTGAAAATTTCAGAACTGAAAACAAGGTGCCAGATTGTAATTGATGAGTTAGAGAAAATGTATTACCATCCACTGCCATTCGCTCAGATCATATCTCCTAAATACCACATCATTCCTTCTAGTTCAGCATCACTCTAGCAAATTGGCCCCTTTATACCTTGTGCAATCATTAGAAAAGATAGAAATGCGAAGTCTCCTGCACAGGGAATAACAACAACAACAAAAAAATTAATTGTCCAATTAACAAAGAATAGGAAAAACACATGTGCCGGGAATTAACTGGAATTGCTCATCACTTTCCATGTGACAGGGACTTGGCCATGGTTCATGCTGATCCTGAATTTTATTTGGCTTTGTCCATTATTAATTTGATAAATGTGTAAGAAAGACATGGGCAAAAGGAGGAGCACCTAAGGACTCTCAAGTCTCTAAACAAAGCACAAAGAAAAGAAATGGGGTATTCACATAAATGGTTTGAATATCAATCATTTTGTTCGAACCTGCTGTGGACATTGTTATTAAAATGGGAGAATGAAAGCTTAATCACTCGATCAAACATCCAAAAAGTGACGGATAAACATGGGTTGCAAGTTCAACAATAATGTTTATATCAAACCCAGGAATCAAACTGGAAAACTTCATCGATAACAGTTATATACAAGCCCCAACATGCTAAGAATATAATACTTCAGACTTCTTTTATTAAAGCCACTTTAGTAATTGCACCATTTTTATAGATTCCAAAACTGAGTGAGAGAGTACCAATATGATTCTAACTTTTAAGATCATTCATCATGGCGATTTCATCTCCTTTACCATAAACACTAGGAGGCTGACCACATATAACACGAATGGGTGAAAAAATGCTTGGCCTTATACCGCGAACAGAATTTCAATGATCCGTATCTGTAATTTGACATATTTATCATCTACATAGCCTTCAAATCCACAATTCTATTGTGACATATTTATCATCCACATAGTCTTCAAATCAACAGTTATTAACCTCAGCCCTTTTCTTTTTCCCTTTCTTGGAGGGATTATCTTCTTAAAAATTAACGAGTACCACAAAATCTGTTCTGTTAGATATTTTGGAAAGCACCTTGCTCTTCCAATATACAATTACATACAAGAGATATAGGCCATGATCACAGTCCCAGTGTCCCTTAATACAAGTTAAGCAGTTTGTTTTTAAGAAAACATGAATTAAATGCATCAGTTGTGAGAATTTGAAACAAAAACATTGAAAACAGCGCTTACCACAAAAGTGTGATCATGTCAAGAATGGCTGTTCAAGATACTCTTCAAGAAAGATTTGATCTGACGGATTTTTAAAATAAACGAATGTGCTCGTCTTGAGGATGCCTTGTATCTCCAACAATAAATTCATGAGCTTTACCATCCACCTCTATAACACTTGACCCAGGGGTTTTTTCAATACCTTTCTTCATCATCAATCTTCTTATTCTTGTTACATCAGCCCATCTTTGATTGATAGCATGTATATTAGAGAGGAGCGCATAAACCCCACTATCATGAGAGTCAAACTCCACAAGGCGGTCTAATATTTCTTGGGGGAATTCCACATTTCCATTTGCCTTGCACGAACTAAGAAGAGCTCCCATTGTTCGAACATCAGGTAGCATGGGCATAGTCTTTGTCAATTCTAATGCCTCATCCAAGAGTCCAGCTCTACAAAGTAAGTCCACCATGCATCTGTAGTGTTCTAACCTCGGAGGAAGATTATATTGCTGACTTTGCATCCAATGAAAGTACCGACGCCCTTCACCAACCAAGCCACAGTGGCGGCAGGATGTCGAAGTGACAAGAAATGTCACCTTTGGCCTCATGCCCTCCCTAACCATCTCTTCGAAAAGTCGAAGTGCCTTCTGGCCATGACCATGCATAGCCAAGCCATTTAGCATTGCCTTCCATGTCAAAACATTCTTCTGAGGCATTCCACTGAAGATCTGCATTGCCATCTCTATACAGCCACACTTTGCGTACATGTCAACCATAGCAGTTCCAATTTGAATATCCCATTTGATGGCCTTATGGTCGATGTACTCATGAACCCATCTGCCATAATCAAGAGCTCCAAGACTGGCACAGGCTGAAAGCACACTGGTAAGTATAATCCCATCAGGCTCAATACCAGAGCTTTGCACATCACCAAAAACTCCAAAACCTCGGGAAATTTACATTGCACCATTCCACAAATAATGCTGGTTCAAGAAACAATATCTTTCTCAGGAAGCTCATCAAACACTTGTTTCGCTTCAGGCAAAGACTCACACTTCACATACATATCCATGAGAGCATTGCTAACCTCCAAACCTAATCCAAACCCACGCTCACTGATAAAGCCATGAATCTCCTTCCCTAAACTCAAATACCCCTTTCTCCCACAAGCAACTAACAAAAGTTGCAGCATTTGGCTCAACATCCATCCTCCAAAACAAACCTACAGCCTCATCAAACAAGCCTGCACTTACATTCCCGGACATAACACCAGTCCAAGATACCGCATCTCTCACAAGCATCTCGTCAAACACTCTACTAGCATCATCCAAACTCCCACAAACGCTATAAAAATGAACAAGAGAATTTTCAACATATATATCACATACAAAATCCATCTTAACAATCACCCCATGAACCTGCCTACCCTCATCAACCCCCATAAACTTAGCACATGATTTCAAAACAGCAGGCAAAGTAAACATATCAGGCAAAAATCCATCTTTCACTATCCTTCTATAAACCAAAAATGCAGTCTTGAGCCTATCACAAAGACCATAACCAGAAACCAATGAATTAAAAGGAAAGGATTCCACTCACTTTGACTCAAAAAATCGTATGCATAATCTGCAAAGTTTGGACCTTTTGCAAAAAACTCAGCAACCCTGTTGACAACCAAGTCATTAGAGACAACCCCTGATGTTATCAACTGTGCATGGATTTCCTTGAAAATTTTCAACTTTTTGCATCTTTGAATGCTGTCTAAAAGAACACATTTCAGAGAATGCTTAATCTTGCTCATATTATTACTTCTTGATAACTACATTCTTCTACGTGAAGCACAAAGAATGAAAGAAACAGTTTCCTCAGCGGCCCTTTTATAAGCCATTGATTTTAGAAAGTCAAAAAATATTGCAGGGAACATGTACTAAGGACACTGAAACTGGAGTTGACATGTTTGACATTACCAAGCAGTGACTAATGTCTTGTCTTGTAATATTGAAGGACAATTTTTTGACAAATCTCAAATTAGTCCTCCAATTACATAGTAAGTTTCACTTTAGTTCATAAAGTCTGTT
Source organism: Populus euphratica (assembly GCF_000495115.2). Lineage (NCBI taxonomy): Eukaryota > Viridiplantae > Streptophyta > Magnoliopsida > Malpighiales > Salicaceae > Populus > Populus euphratica. Next base: position 130,266 of record NW_011499946.1, on the reverse strand, counting down.
TTCTCTTAATTGAACCTAAAATGGTAAAGATTCTCGCCCATATCTTTCCATTTCAATTCATCACATATTTTAATGAAATTATATTAAAATTATTCAAAATCGAGAAAATAATTTTCTTAACAATTTTTTTCGGTGAACATAGTTTTTCATTAAAAATAAGTTGCGCTCAATGCTTATTAACAGAAACTCAATTTGCAAGTAATTAATTTTGTTCACAGATTTATTTGAGGTAGTTGATGAATTTTATAGTCTAGTAATATCTTTTTTATTTTTTAAAAAACAATTGAGTTCAAATTGTCTTTCTCAGAACAAGAAAAAATTTTGAATTGTGAAATAATAGAAACCTCGTGTAGTTAAATTTTCATTCATTAAAAAAAATCATTATTCTTTTAACGAATGTTATCAAACTTGACTCAATATAACAATTTAGTATCTAGATTAACAAGTTTACATCAAACTAAATTATAATTGTGGTAATCAAACTTGATTGACCTGGTCAGTTGGATTAAAATCCAAGTAAAATCTAGTTAAACTAAGATAAAATAATATTATTATTTTATATTGATTTAAATTATTCTAAGTTTACCAACCTTATTTATGACCCGTAACAACCAAGTCATGCTGTGTTGAACGCGCTGCATGAAACATTTACATGGGATTACATTTATTATAAGTGTGTGTTTATTCATGTTAGGAAATATGTATTATTCAATTAATTTTTAGACATATCAAAAATCTATTATTTAATTATTAGTATATAAGTTAAAAATGAAAATCAATTAAAAAGCATTTATGGAATGATTAGTACAAAAAAAAAAGTGATATGAGAAGTTGAATAAATCATTAATTAAAAGGATTTTGTTTTTATGGTTAATATGTTTTTCAAAGTTCTTTTCAAACTATTTTTTACTTGAATTGATATTTTTTATGTTATTTTGATGATTTTGATATATCAATATAAAAATTAAAATTAAAATTAAAAAAACATTATTTTGATACAAAATTAAAAACTAATTTGGATTGTATTACCAAACACACGAAAATTTGAGCAAGAAAAGGATAGAGTCACTCACCTCTTTTATTGTAGTAAAATTTATTTTTTAAAATGTTTTTAATTTAAAAATATATCAAAATAATATTTTTTATTTTTAAAAAATTAAAAAGTAATTTACATTATATTACCAAACATACATAAACTTGAGCAAGAAAAGGATAAAAGCACCATTTGGGAATGCCATGCAAACCACGTTTCATAAAAATTCAAATTTTTTCTATAAATTATTTTTTTATGTATTTTAGATCGTTTTAATTCGTTGATCTAATAAATAATTTTTTAAAAATAAAAAAAATATTTAATGCATTTCAACATAAAAACATTTTAAAAAACAATTGCAACCATAATCTCAAATAAAGAAAAAGTCACCCTTAACAGCTACTTTTAAAAATACTTTTAACTTTAAAATATATCAAAATAATATTTTATTTATTTATTTATTATATCAATACATTAAAATAAATTTAAAAATAAATAAAATTCAAAAATCATGGTTGTACCACAATGCCAAACTTGGCCTGTGTCTCAAATTGGTGTCTTGTGCCTGGCTAATTACATGTTATCTCAACATGCATAAGAAATGATTAAAGATGAAACTGCTTTGCTGATCAACGCAAAATTAGAAACTTAATTATCAGTATGTTTTACAATGTCTATCCATCTTCTTTCATCCTCTGAAATGTATAATCTTACGCACGGTTGGATTGTGCTGAAAATCACACTTCTATTCAAGCCTTTGAACAATCTTCTTGGCTCGATGAAGTTATCTCCTTTAGATCACAGATATTAACCAGGATATGCCTGAAAAATGCTGCCCCGACTGTTACAGGTATCAAATTACCTTCTTGGCTCGATGAAGTTATCTCTTTTAGATCACAGATATTAACCAGGATATGCCTGAAAAATGCTGCCCCGCCTGTTACAGGTATCAAATTACCATGTTGCAGCTAAATTGGCAATAGATAGAAGCCGATTACGGCGTCTTAAGGTCTCCTGAGAGGTCAATGCCCGAAGACGCGCGTGTTCTTATGAATTAGAAAAACGTAAGGATATGAAAAACACTTTAACAACAGGGTAACTCCTTCATTAACATTCAAGACGAGCAATGGTTGTTCACGATGCCTTTTCCTGGAATCATGATTTAGATTACTGAATCTAGCACGTCATCTGGAACAAATATCAAGCTGGAAATTAACCAAATAAATAATCAAAAGCATGATGATATGATAGCCAGTTTGAATGATGCAGGTGGTCAGCGGCGGCTTGGGTAGAGAAATCCCTTCACCTAATGGAAGGGCCGCTCGGTTCCAAGAATCTAATCCACTCTTCCTCTTGTCCATATCGCTTCTCCTCTTCTATGATGGACAAGAATTGCGTCCAGCACATGCTGGATTCATAGCCTTCCTGGGCTTTTGATTCATGTTTAATTTCCTGCTCCCAAGGCCTCGGCCACCACATTCAATCTATTTTGATAATCATAAATACAGTATACAGTAGTAGTTTCTAATAATGATAAGAACCCACATAAAACAATCAAGAACAATCACAAACATAACACTCAAGAACAATCACAAAAGAACCCACATAAATCAATAAAAAACGATCACAAATAAAGAAAGAAATAACCCAGTAAAATTAAAATTCACTAGTTGCACTTTTGCATTGTTAAAATAACAAGAAAGTAGAAAGATTTATTGAAACTTCAAAAGGGAGAGCTGTTCTTCAATAGAGCAATCGACATGACAAGAAGTTCGACAAGAGGAAGGTATGAGAATGAGACCAAGACAGCGTTGTTCCATTGAAGAAGGAGAGGATCGATGGGTGTTACGGTATTCAACTGCATCTTGGAGGATGATGTTGCCTTGTTTGTCCATGCAATGAAAGCTTCCTAAGAAAAACCGTCCATCCTTGATTCCAACTAGCATCCGTCGAAACAGCAATTTCCTAGCTCGAGATACAATATCAGAGGAAGAGCTCTCAGCTGCCTGCGTCGATGACGATATCTCCATCCCCTCCTCCATTTACTTTCTGTATTTCCTTTTATTAGATGGAATTGATGGAACTGTATTTTTAGATGCAAGAACCCTTGAATCAATGGTCACGATTACTGCCCTTCTGACTTTATTTGTTTGTAACCAGAAAAAAAAAAATCATTTTGTTTGGTTTAAAAAATCAATATCCAGTATCATTAGAAAATTCAGCTTCAAATTTCAAAACATTTCTTTTCTTTCTTAAGAGATAATTTTAAAAATGTTATGAAAAGACTATCCTAGCTACTCCCATTTTATTTCGAGATTGAACTATTATTTTTTATAAAAAAAATATTTAATTTCTGAAATAAAATAAAAAATAATATAAAAAATAATTATAATTTGATAAACTTTAATCAAAGATGAGTCAATACAAAATATCTATAAAAAATAATTATAATTTGATAAACTTCTAAACATGGTAATCAAAGATGAGTCAATATAAAATATCTCGTTAAATTTATAATTTAAATAATAAAATTAGAATTACTCAATAAAAATAAAAAATTATATAACTTTTTTAAAAGAAATATTAACTTTTTAAACTTGAAATCCAAATTGTTAGACTCAAAATATCTAATTTTAAAAAAATTATAAAATTTAATTTATAATTAATTAAATATTAAATAATCAAATAGAGAAAAGAATCATAATTATATAAAATGATTTAAAATAGTAATTAAAAAAATAAATATCATGATTAAAAAATAAAATAAAATTTATATTTCATTAATGGATGAATTTGAAAAAAAAACAATTTAGTAAAGAAACAAAAAAATTAAAAAATAAGCATAAAAATTAATATAAAAATTAAAACATTATTTTGATTAAAGAGTAAAACTGAGAATAATAATAATTAAAAAAAATCTAGAAAACTTAGAAATTAAAAATTAAATTAAAAAATATAATATCATCAATTTAAATTGAACGATAAAATTAAAAATTAATGAAACTATTACAAAAAAAACATGAAAAAAATAAAGATTCAAATAATGAAGATTAAATTAAAAAAATATAATATTTGATAAATTAAGATTGATTAATAAAATTAAAAATTAAGATTTTATAAAAAATAAAATTAAAAATTAAAAAAATTGAAATTGAAATTAAAATATCAACAAGTAAAATTACAATATTAGAGAAGGAGATGAAAAAAATAGAACAGAAAAATAAATATGGAGCTGCAATGTTTTTAGAATAGGTTTTAAATCCTTTTAATTTAATTAATTTAATTAGAAAAGCTATTGAATATAGATTTTTGAGTGTATATTAAATTAGTAAAATTTAAACAATGAATCTACCCCACCCCAAATCTCCCAGCCGTTGATTCTTCTTCGTCCTCAAATAAATACTGATTTTGAGGGTCCCTCCTTCACACAAAGATAAGTGGGGCTAGGGTTTCTAATTCCTCTCTGTTTCTTTATCCATTTTTTTCTCTTCTTTCCACTCAACAAACAAAGAAAGGCCCTGTTGCTTTCTCTCTGTGTCTTCTAATCTTCCACACAGTATATTATGTAGGAGACACTGAAAATTTTCAAAAACCCTCCACATGCCTTAACTTTTTTCTAATTGAAAATCAGAGTTTCAAGAAATTCTTGAGTTTTTCTGAAATTAAACCTGATTTTATCTGGGCTTTCATCAAACTTTTCTGGGTGGTGTTTAATTTTATTTTATCTTGGGTTTTTCTCAATTTCTTGTTTGACTATGGGCTCACAAAACCACCACCACACCATTGAAGAAATAGACCAAGAACATAGCATCACCGTTGCAAATGTATCCAACCAGCCCGATCGCACTACACTCCAACTCAAAGAAGAAACCTTGACAGAACCAGAAGGAAGCCGAGAACTTGAGGAACACGACAACAACGTTAGAAGAATCAACAACAGTTCTTCAAATTCTTGTCTTGTTGTCCATCAGGTACAAAGACAACAACAAGTAGTAATGGCACAGAAAAGAAACACAAAGGACAGGCACACAAAGGTAGAAGGTCGAGGACGCAGAGTTCGGATGCCAGCAACATGTGCAGCCAGGATTTTTCAGTTAACTCGGGAGCTAGGTCACAAATCTGATGGTGAAACAATAAGATGGTTGCTTGAACACGCAGAGCCAGCAATTGTTGCAGCAACAGGTACAGGTACAGTGCCTGCTATTGCTGTTTCTGTCAATGGAACATTAAAAATCCCAACTGAATCACCAGCTACAGAAGCAGCAGACAGTGATGCTGATGGTTTGGTGCATAAGAAAAAACGTAAGAGACCTTGTAATAGTGATTTTGTTGATCTTACTGAAGCAGCTCATCAAAATTCAGTTTCTTCTGGTTTGGCTCCTATTGCTTCTACAAGTCCACAAGGGTTGGTGCCATTATGGCCAATGGGGACCTTTGTGTTCCCACAAGGGAGTAGTGTCGGTGTTGGTGGGTCTAATCAGGCTCAATTTTGGGCTTTTCCTGCTACTAGTACGACTCCATTTTTTAATATGGCTGCGAGGCCTATTTCTAGCTTTGTTTCTGCTATGCAGCCTGGGGTCCAATTGGCCGGAAATGTTAGTGTTGATTTCGGTGATGCTGGTGGTGAGTTATTGGGGTCAGGTGGGTCACCTCCTAATACTATTGGGTCAATGAGTTCATCAAGCTCAGGATCAAGTGCTGCTGCTGCTTGTGGTGGTGGTGGTGGTGCACAATTGTTAAGGGATTTCTCTTTGGAGATTTATGATAAGAAGGAGCTTCAATTTTTTAGTCATCCTGTTAATCATGATCATCAACAGGCACCATGTTCAGAATCTTGAATTTATAGATGATGGGGTTGGTTGCTGTTGGAGGTTCAGCTCAACACAATGTTAATGGTAGCAGTGATAGTGTGTTAGGGTTATGGGGCATGTGCCTTCTCTTTTTTTTTAATAACAAGAACAGGATTAAATTTGTTTCGGTTTTGTTTATGTTATCTTTCTGGGTTTTATGGATATTAAAGCCCTCTTGTCTTTACTTCGTGCCTTTCTCTGATTCTCTTTGGAAAGTTTGATTTCGTGAACCCTTGGTTGGCCTAAGGTTTGTTTGGTAAGTTGTGTATGTATCTTTATGATTTGATTCTTTATGTGGCTCGTAAATTAAAATGTGTGTAAATTGAATTCACGTAACCTAATTAACTTCGCTGGATAAAAGGTGATATTAAAAAAAATTAGTAGAAAAGAAAATATTAAAATAAAATTGGTAGAAAAAATAGTGTGATTTATTTTTTTATTTGGTTAGGTTTAAAATCAGAGTTATTTTAATATTATCTAGTCAACTTAGTTGTTTAAAAATATATTTTATGATGAAATTAATATAAAAAACTTTTTAATCTAATTTGTTTTAGACCAAATTTAAAATAAAATTATGAATAGATTATTTCAACATAATCTAGTTGACTTGTCATGTAATTCAACCACCTTGTAGAAAAGGTCTGAAGACAAAATTAAGAGAAAAATACTAAAAAAAACAAAAATATCTACTTGATTTTTTATCTAACTTGGGTTTAAAATTCAACCAATCATGTAAGAATTGTCTTAACATTATTCAATTAATTGGATCAATCTAAAAAACACTTAAATAATTTAAAAAAAGTATAATGATAAAATTAAAAATATATATATATATAAATTTAAAAAACCTTACTATTAGACATTAAACTAGGTTGTGGTTTGATTTGGTCACAGAGATAGAGATAGGTTATTGCTCTTTACTAAGTTAACTTAAAATTAAAATTATTTTTGTTTTGTTTTTTCAAAATAAAATGATGTTATTTAAAAAAAATCAAAATTACATAATTTTTATTTCCTGGAGTTTATTAGATTGCTCTTATTTTAATTGGGTTTTATCAAGTTAATTTAATTAACTTTTTAATTGGTTTGAAATGAATCTCAATCAAAGTTAAGTTGGCGGATAATAAGTTATCAAAGCTCTTTGATTTTTGGCTTATAAATGACTCTTAAAATTTTATCAAACATTAAACACACCCCCGAAAGCTTAAAAAAAACACACAGAGACAAAAGACTTGTCTTTGCCAAACAAGCTCTTAGAATTCAGATTTGTTAACGGAGAAGGTCACGTGAGATTTGATTTTACACGTGCAAGGTGGTCCCATTGGTTTTTTGGGGTACGTGGTGTTGATTTGTGGGGGTCAATTAAAAAAGGGCCTACTGGTGTTCTCACGTGCTAATGGGACGTTTACCTAGAAGGGTGGGTCCACACGTTGTTAATGCTTTTGGTAGTCCCTTCTCGGGGGCCAGCCTTAAGCGGACCCGCAAGGGCTAGACTAGACTCGCAAGGGCTAGACCCTCTTGGCATGCGATATTGGTTTAGTTGATCTCGTGGGAAAATGGTTCGAGATGGTTGACACCTTCAATTTAATATTTAATAAGCCATTTCAATGATCCTGTGTAATAAAGCGTTGTTTTTAAAAATTTTAAATTTTTTTAATTAAAAATTAATTTTTTATATATTTTAAATTATTTTAATACATTGATCTTAAAAATAATTTTAAAAATAAAAAATATTATTTTAATATATTTTAATATAAAAAACACTTTAAAAAATAATTCTAACTATATTTCTAATCATACCTTAAATAATTCTTCTAAACTGAATTTAAAAAACTAATAATAATATTGGTTTGTTAACTTAACTATTTTTCTAGATTAGGTTTTATATTAAATTACATTTTAAAAATAAAATAATTCTATTTTTAATAAAAATAACACTCTACTAATAACCTATCCAACGATGCTATATAAATGTTTAATCTAAACTCTATTTCAAAAAATATAATAATAATATTAGATTACCATCACAATTATAGTTATAAAATCTACTTTGTCTTACTAGTTAATTTAATGCCTCCTCAAGCTGGATTAGGGTAAAGTTTTATATTTTTTTTAATTAAATTAATATTATTTTAATAAAAAAAAATGATTTGCCATTTCATAAATTGACGAAGCCAATACATAACTTGCACCTTAAAAGTTGAATCTTGAGTTTATGATTCTGATCCAATCATTAGTAATAAAAAAACTAAAAAGAATAATATAGTATTTTTATATGATCAATCAGTAATTATCAAATTTATTTGTATATATCAATTTTTTTATATTTGTTTAGCACTGTAAATTAATTTAATTATTTTTAAAATAAAAAATATTGAACTTGTGTTAAAAGAGCTTTTACATCTTTTTCATCTTTTTAAGAATGGTAAAATAATTGAATAACCCTTAAAAATATCTTAAACTAGAGTCTAGAGGTATTTTTTAATACTTTAACTTTTTTTTTATTGCTATAATTAAATAGAACAATGATAGTTTAGTATTTTAATAAATATTAACAACACTATTTAAAATAAAAAAAAGTAGTTCGCAGCACATCCACCAACATTATTTAGGTGATGTGTTTGGTCAATGAATCCTTAATTTGATGTCGATAATTACTTTTTATTTTTTTTCTTTGTTTTTTTTAAATATTTTTTTAATTTTTTTCAGGTTTGGTTTATGTATTTTTATTGATATTTATTTTATTTAAAATAACTTATAAAATTCAAATATTTTTTTTATTTCAATCTCCTTTAATTTTTTTATATGTTAAATTTAATTCTTATTCTTTTGATTACTATTTATTTTATTTAAGATAAATTTTTAAACTAATTTTTTATAGCTTCATCATCCTTCAGTTTTTTTTCTAACTTATTTAATTCCTATTATTTTTATTGATTTTTTTTACTTTGATAATTTTTTAAAATTATTTTTTTTCTGATTTTATCTTTTAGCATTAAATTAATTAGAAATTGAATTCAGGTCTAAGATATTGAGCTTTGATTTTTTCATGTTACTTTTTAAGGGATTATTGTATTCTCATTTAATTTTTTTTCTTAGCTATCATATGAGATCTTCACAATTGACTTTTTTAAAAAATATTTTATTTTTTAAATTTATTCTTCAAATTGATTGAAAATTAGTTTTTATATTTTTTTTAAAAAAATTATTGTGTTATCCTGATCTTATACAAGTGATTATAAGGTTAAGAAGTTAACCTAGTTTGACTCGAGTTTTTTTAATTTTTTTTAATTTTTTAATTTTTCCTTTTAATACCAAGTTGTTTGATAATTGAGTTTTATATTTTTATTCAAGGTTTTCTTTGTGAAATAAGCAAGTCACATATTTCATGTGTTAACCCAAACGGACTTAGGTTAAGCTTTTCTTACCTTCTTTTTATTGTTATTTTTTTTCAGGTCATTGTATTTTTTTTATTCTTCTTATAAAATTAGTCAACCTTATTAAACTTAATCAAAGTAATTACCCAAGATACAAAAAAAAATTTAGGAACATTTTGATTTCCTTAGTATCCTTTTAAACATTTTTTTTTACATTGAAAAAAAATTGGATCTATCTACGATGAAGCATAAGCTACTTATTTAGTTAACAAAAAATAAAATGAGCTGTGTTTTTATCATGCACCACCTTATAAAATACTATTCATTAGAATAGTTTTTTCTTTCTTTTTCTTTATATTTTTAATCTATACCTTTCCTTTAATTTCATCCTTCAACATTTGATTTATTCGATATTTGGTTTTATGATTTGTCGAGGTTTGATTTCTATATGTTTATCTCAGTCTCATGATTTATATCACAGATTTAGCGAGTTAACCTAATTGACTCGAGTTTTTTTATTTTATAAAAAATAGCAATTTTTCAATCTCATCTTAATTAAAAATTAAACTTTATGATTTTTTCATATTTTTTTTATAAGATTATCTCAATCTCATAAACCAAGTTATGGATTTTGCAGGTTAACCTGGCTATACTTAAATCATTTTATTATTTCCTTTTCTTAGATTGAGTTTTTTCCAATTTCATCGTTCAAAAATAGGTTTATAAAAAATCAGGCTTTATAATTTATTTCAGTTTATTTTTTATTGAGTTATCTCAGTCTCATGAATCAGATTGTGAGTTTGGCAGATTAATCTAGGTTGACTTGAGGTGTTATTCTTTTTTTGTTCTTTTTTAATTTTTTCATTGAACTTTGGGTTGACTAGGAATTTTAAGAAAAAAAATTGTTTTAATTTATTTTATACAGGGTTATCATGTAACTTGACCTGGGTCGCGGATTTGACAAGTTAACCAGGATTGATCCAAATCAATCAAATATATTGTTGTCTTAATTTTTTTAAGTTAAACTATGTTTTTGTTAGTTGTTCAGGTTTTCTTTAGACTTTTAAAGCCGATTGAGTTATATTAAGTTAATTTTCATATGATTTAATTTTTTTTATTAGAAAAACATTACCAACATCTTTTTATGTTCAAGAAAATTTTAAGCATAACACATAAAGAACTTTCTAATAAATATTATAGTTTTGAAACCTGATATGATGATAGGCTCTATCCAAATCTTGAATCATGAGTTTTGATGGAGTCATCCTAGACTCATTTTCTGTATAAAGTAAAATGACATTATCAATAGGCTTTTGATTCGATTAACCTGTGATTTATATTGGATCCCTTAGGTTTTTAGGATCTGTAAAGTTCCAAACCGATCTATCGGGCCATAATGGTTTTTAAAACCATGATATATATATCTAAAATGCATTACCACATTATGTTGATAAAGCGTTAGCAATGGAATGCAAAGCGTTGAATAAAATGAAGAGAAGATATTTTCAATATTCTAACAAATCATCACCACCAATCATTGCTAGTATTTGTGATTTCTAAAACTTTGATTTTGGGGGAGGTTAGGCATTGGTCTTATTCATGTTTGAAATGGAGAAAATATTTTATTTTCTCGGAATTATTTTTAATGGTTTCAATTGTTTTGCTAAGTTCTATAAGCATATGCAATTTGCAAAGTTTAACACGTTCCCAAGTTCGTTACCATGCTTCTGTTTTTTATTCTTTTGAAAACGCACGTTTGTCTTCAAAAAATATTATACTAATTATTATTATTATTTTTATATTTTTCGATATGTTAATATTAAAAAAAAATAAAAAAAATATTTTAATATATTTTAAAAAAAATACCATGTACCCACGTATTCAAACACAGTCTATATCACATAGATCATATCTGTATTGGAAGGTTATTCAAGGTAAGAATTTGCCAGTCAAATGGCCCTCAATTAAGAAAGAGAAAGAGGAATAATTTCGGGGCAATGAACTTGGCTAGAGAGGTAAAAGATATATATATAGATAGACCAATAATGGAAACAGGAGAAGATGAGATCTTCTTCTGACAACATGAGAGACAATATAGCCATGGTCATGCAAGAACTGGCTTTTCAACCTTGACAAAGATGTTGATAGAGGAAGTATGAATTATTATGTGCTTGTTGTATTCTTAAGTTGATTTATTTATAATAGAAGACGTTCTGCTTCATGAGTGACACCATCTGGCTTTTAATTTGACGATGGTTCGTATTGTTTTAATTACTATTCGTTCCTTAAATTTTTTAAAAAAAAAATCTGTGGACCTTAAATCTTAAATGTAACTTAAGTGTGCGGATCATATTCAAGTTAATATATTTGTAATAAATCTGTTGACCTTAAAGGTTGAGGCCCATTTTAAGCAGAGTCATCAACTCAAGATAGATGCACAATCCTTTGAATTCTTTTTGTTGGTCAGCAGATTGCGAAGTTATGAAATCAATTAGTTTCTTGAATGTCAAGCCCTTTTTTTAGCTTGTTTATTCTAGTACATGAACATTGTACTCCATCTCTTACCAAGTGTACAACCTTGCAATAACCAATCTGACAGGTATAAACCAGCAACAATCACCAAGACATCACTGCTAATTTTGATTCTTTTCACGTTTGAACTCTGCTAATAACGAATACTTTGGAAGCAGAATAACGAGCGCTAGAATGACACAGAGATTCTAGTTTATGTGTTGATTGTAAAAGATAAGTAGATTAGGTGGACATGCTTGGTCTCAAAGTACAACAAAATCTGCCTCTATTTTCCACATTCAGTTCTTCCATTGAGAAACTTGAAAGGATAAAACATGTAAACGAATTTGTTGTTTATGTGTTTTTTCTGTTAACAACTATATATATGCTCTACTTCCATGAATGTTTGAATCATAATTAAGGAGAAACATTCTTCTATCTTCTGAATCTAAAGACTAAATATGGCAGTTTTTGCATAAACTTAATGTCTTTAGCAATTAACTTCCTCCTCCTAATCTTGATTTTGCCTTTGAAAGCTGTGCTTAATAATGCTCATTATTATGATCAAACATGTCCACAAGCAGAGAAGATAATTTTTGAGACAGCTCGTAATGCTTCCATGCATGATCCTGAAGTCCCAGCTCGTATACTTGGGATGTTCTTTCATGACTGCTTCAGAAGGGTATGTTATTCCTGTCTTAGCACATGTAAGCATGCGAACAAATGCATGAACAGTAGTCTTTAGCAAGTAGTAAATGCAGAAAACAGTTTATAGTAAATGATCTTACTGGAATATTTCTTGATACAGGAATGTGATGCATCCATTTTGCTGGATTCTACTCCTGGAAACCAAGCAGAGAAAGATGGCCTACCCAATGTCTCAGTTCGATCATTCTACGCATCGATGATGCCAAAGCCAAGCTTGAAATGGCTTGTCCACACACGGTTTCTTGTACTGATATCATAGCCATAGCAGCAAGAGATTTAGTGGCCATGGTAACAAGAAAACAAGCACTTCCAGCATTTTTCTTCATGTCCAAATATATGACTAAAAATGGACTAGTTTTAGCATAACTTTTCTTTAAAAGGCATTATATTGTTTTGTTTTCTTCTAATATCATCTCTCATGTGATATTGTCATCAGTCAGGAGAACCTTGTTGGAATGTGCTGACAGGAAGGAAAGATGGAAGAGTGTCTAAAGCTAATGATACAATTAACTTACCAGCTCCAACCTTCAATGCTATGCAATTAATTCAAAGCTCTGCTAAGAGAGGTCTAGGAGTTAAAGACTTGGTAGCTTTGTCTGGTGGCCGCAATTTAGGGTTCTCACATTGCTCTTCTTTCGAAGCTCGACTTCAAAACTTTAGTTCAGTTCATGACATTGATCCAAGCATGAATACTCGGTTTGCTGGGAATCTTAAAAGGAAATGCCCTAAACCAAACAAGGATCACAGTGCAGGAGAATTCTTGGACTCAACCTCATCAACATTCGATAATGACTATTAGAAGAGAGATATCGAAGGAAAAGGTATCTTTGGCTCATATCATGCATTGCTTGGTGATTACAGGTCAAGATGGATCAAAGTTTGTTCTCCAGAGAATTTACCGCTTCAATAGTAAAACTTGGAAAAGTCGGGTGAAAAAAAATGAAGTGAGGTTTAAGTTCCAAGTGGTTAATTAATTGAGAGGGAAGTGCGTCAGTTCAAGGCAAAATATTTTCTTCCCTTTGCAGTAGATTTTTTGGATTGAAAATGGTATTCCAAGTATGTTCTTGCGCTGAGTTGCCTCCAACTTTGAATAAAATCAACTATTCCTGTTATGACTTCTTTATTTCTTGGTCAGACATACCATCATATTGTCTTGAAATGATCAGTAGCCTCTATAATTATCACCAAAATCGTGAGAAAGGAATGTCAAAATTTTCCATTCATAGAGGAAAGAAACGACCCATCATCTTTATATTCGAACAAGTTCATTCATGTATGAAACGTTTGTCTCCTATAGATATGTGGAAACCATTGTTGTTGCAAAAGTACTCATCATTGTCACATTTTCCAGAACTGGCTCATGAGAAAAGTCAAACATAAAAAGAGTATAAACTTGCGGGCAGCAAATTGTCTCGGGGAATCATTTTCAATTGCACTAGCACAGCCAAGCACTGACATTTGAATGCAGAGAGACATGCAAGAACTAAAGCAGACTTTCCACTAAAATTGAACATTGAATCTACAGAGAAAATTGAGTCACAGATTTAGTTATAATTCTGAACATGTGCTTTTACTTCTAAATTTGTTTCCAGTTGCTCTTATCCAGGCTCTGTCTTTATCACTATAAGCATACCCTATGCTTGAAGCCAACAGAATAAAGCCTTCATTATTTTCTGTCTTATTGCCACTTTGGACTGTTGCTTGAAGCACAGGCTCTACCAGTAGCGAACGAGTTCCCTCGGGAAGCATCTCCCAAATCTCAGATTCTGCAATATTCATCAAACCATCACATTATTTCAGATTAGAGTAAACATAGAAGAATATAGCTCATACAAACAAATTTTAGAACGTATACAAGCAGCAAAACTTATGATGTGCATATGGCAACAAAGTTCTGCACCATTCTATAGAAGAATGGAGAGGGGGAGGGGGGGTAATAAGCAAAGGAATATCTATAGCTGATGAAAATTACAGACCTTAATCTTGGCAGAGAAAAGAAGGTTACAGAGCCTAGAATCCATCCTCGTCCATATGAGAAAGAATAAATACCTAATACTTCAAGTTTTCTTTTGTGCGGAGCACATTTATATTATAGAGATTATTAGAATCTAAACTGCTATCTCTCTCAAAGCAGGATTATGTGGACTTCAATTATAACTCTTAAATTGAATTCAAGTTGCTGGCAGGATGACAGGAAAGCCAACCAAAAATGCCATTTTGTTTCTTGCAAATTCTCAGTTCCATGGGGTGGGTCCAGAGAAATGAAAGTAGCTACAAGCTAGTGGGTACTGTAACCTGATCAATGACCAGAACTAAACAGAACAGAAGATGAATCTTAATGTGAGATGCTCATACACGGGCGGTTCACAAACATAGCAGCGGTTCACAAACATAGCAAAGCTTGCAGCTCTAGTAACAGTGGAAACTAGACAGACCGTAGCATCCATATAGGAAATAAGAACGATGACAAACTTTGAACATTTTTTTTTTTATTTTTTTCTTTCCGGAATTAATAATCCTTGATTGATGAATTGACTTGATCTGTTGATCTGCTAATCTTCTTCATTTGAAGGTTGTTTGGAGTGGGGGAGAATTTTGAATACCCTTTCACAATATGTAAACAAGCTGCTATTGGATTCTTACACAATATTTTCTATACAGAGTGAACTAATCTAGCACAGCAAAAATCGAATATTATGTTACCTGTAGTCTGAGGAAAATAGAGGGTGTCCTTCACGTCAGACAAGCCAATATTTTCAATCTGTTCCTTAAACCAATCAAGCACTTCATCTTTTGACATATTATCTGGAGTCTTCCAATATCCACGAACACATAATTCACCTTGAATTGATATCAGCTGAGAAATTGAAACAATAAACATAGGTTGATAACTTGAGGACAAAAAATTCATCATTTTCTTTGGAGACTGACAAACAATATGAGACCAGTAAATAGCAGCTCGCAACTATCGATTCAATTAGAGTAACATACCACAGCTATGGTATTTGTGTTGCGCAATAAAATGTATGTTGCCCATGCCAAATCCTCCTTCTGAGCATCAGAAATATTCTGGGACATTGCAAAAATTTGCTCGGCATCTTGAGGAAGAGTTCCCTGATCGACTGGAGTAGCACCCTGTGAAAGCTTGCAAGGCATCATGTTAAAGAATCTCTCAACTGTCCAGCAGGAATTGAGAACACAAAGGCATTCAAAAACTGCAAAACCAACTAGAATTTGAAGTTCCGCATCTCATCAAGACAAATCTCCTATAAAATCAAAAATCAAACTTTAAAAACACTTGACAAAAGAAAAAAGGTCCGTAAGTTTGGTCATTTTATGCACAGCCTATTAAATGACTAAAAACTAGCTTTAACTGGCAGCACGAAAAATTTTAATAACAAAAACCGAAACTACCACTTGAAGAATGCCAATCAATGTTTTGAAAATGAGAGCATGAAGCAATGCGAGGGTTAATACAAGTCACCAAACATGTTATGTAACTAGCCATGCATTCGCATGGAATCAACAACAGTCATAAATATATAGTCTTTAAAGGTCAGAAACCAAACCTGTCAACTGAAAAAAATCACTTCAATTCGAAAAGTCGACAACAACAACAACAACAAAGCAAACTTCAAAAAACAAAACAACATCAAACCTTAAGAAAGCAAACTTAAAAAAACAAAACAACATCAAACCTTAAGAAACCTTCCAAAGTACGGAAGTGCAGCAGAGAAAGCAGCCAAAGAAAGTCCTAAAACCTCTGTTCTCTGCACCAAAATCCAAAAAAAAAAAATCAGAAAAATAACAAAAACCCAGTTCTCTGCACCAAAATCCAAAAAAAAATCAGAAAAATAACAAAAACCCATTTTATAACTTCAAGAAACCAAAACTAAAGTTCAACAAAAAATAAATCTTTAATTACCAGCTGTGCTTGAGTGGTGTCTGAATTAGACCCCAGAAAATGGTTCAATATCAAAAGGGAACCAAACCCATATCCAATCCATCTCGGTAAGTAAGATTCATCCAGTCCAGGTATCCCTTGAGAAGAAGAAAAATTCTTGTCAAATAATTCAAGAGATAAAGTCACTGTACATTATAAAAAGGAACCAAAAGGAGAGATTTTTAATCTTTTTCACCCCCACCAAAAGTGAAACGAAGAACAGAGAGATTGAGTTGTTGTTGTCTTTGGCTTTGAGGGTTATCACTGGAAGCATAGATAGCAATGGATTTTCTGGGTTTTTTGGCGCGAAATTGATGGCGGGTCTTCAACTGAATTAGTGGGTGGATGGAAAGACTGCTCATTTTTTTAAGGTTTTTCTTCTTGTTGTTTGGATGCTGGGAAAATCTGGGGTTTCTGTTTACTATATAAAGAGAAATGCATTACGAGTCCACCGATTTTGGAGGGGTGAGTCTCTCATTGTTTTGTGACAATTGAAGTTGGGTCGGGTCCGTTTCTGTCGTTTAACCAAGGAAGTTTCAGTGTTATCAAGCCTTGTTAGAAGAATTTGCTTTGTCGAACATGTTACTTCCATCAATCAGGTTAATTTTGTAATTCATTAATCCTTAATCAAATCAATAAAAAAATCCAACTTTTCAAAAGAATTATAATTTAATGGGTTTTTTTTCTTTCTTCTAGAAACCTTGAATTCATCTTATCTACAACTCCAATCAAATTGACCCTCGAGTCGAATCTTATGATTATATTATATTACCATACATTATATCAGCAAGACGATAAATGGTAAGGTCAGAACATGGTTTTTATGTATTTACCATGTACTCACAATATTCGGATAGGATTAGAGACTTTTTTCAGTCACATCTACTCTGGTTTTTCTCATGAGAAAAATCATCATTAAAAAAATATAAAAAATGGCTTTATAAATAATAAATTTCCATTCGTGAATTACAGTAGTTTTAAAAAATAATTATTAACTGAGTTCTGTTTTGTAAATTATGAAATCTTGCTAGTGCTGTTTTAAGAAAGAGAAAAGATAACTAATAAAAAAATAATTTAGAAATTAAGAGTTATTGAATTTTGATTTTAATTTGGGATTCATTCTTGTCGCTTATATTTTTTTTAATTCTTTTTCTTATTTTCTTATTACTTTATAATGCTTATCGTCACTTTTAAAAAATAAATCCTTGATAACCTTAATCGAAATTAATTAAATCTTCTTAGCAAAAAAAAAAACTTAGAGCAAAAAACATAATTGTCAGCTCTAGAAAAGCTGGAATCAGTGAAGATGGGGAGTCGGGCTGTGGATGCTCGTACTGTAAAGGGGCCCTGTTATCGCTTACTATTCACAGTAAAGCTAAGGGCACGTGTTCGTTAAGGTATGGAGGAAGTGAGGAACATCTTCAGTGAACCGGTCGTGTGGTGGCCCAGCGAGCTCCGATATATAATGATTCTGAGGAGAAACATCTATTTAGCCTTTATTTCATTACCATATTGTCAATTTAGCATTAAAATCTTTAATTTTATCAATCTTGTCCTAGAGGTAGTCGACTTTGCCCCTCTATATAATTTAAATTGAATTTTAATTGGATCGTCCATGTATAACTGTTGCATTGCATTTATATCGATTCTCGTAGCATTTAAATTATATATTACTAAACGAGCTAAGTGTCGAGATTATCACTGAAAGCTACGGCCTGGAGTTTCCTTCATACAAAACAAATCTGCCTTTCAACAATCATAATATTCCCGGCCAGATTCTTTTCATGTAGGTTTAAATCTCACTTCCATCTTATTTTTTTATTATTTGAGGAAACTCCACCTGTTAGAAGGCACATTTTATACATTTAAATAAATAAATAAATAAAATTTTAATTATTATAAACTTTTAAAAACAATACACGTTCTTATTTAAACTTAATCAAGTAAATAAATCTAAAATCTTATTGATTCAAGTTGAGTTTAAAAAAAATCAAATAATAATTAATATTGTCAAAAAACTAATTCAACTTAATAACTTAAATTTTTAGGTGGGATCTTGGAATATGATTTATATCATTCTCTAACACACCTCTTTAAGTCAAAGTCCTTTGGACTTGAAATTTGTACAAATCCACATTATCTTGTACTTAATTTTTAATAAAAAAAAAAGGATAGTGAGATTCAAACTCATGACCACTTGGTTATCAAGGCTCTGATATCATGTCAGAAAATCATCTCAACTCAGAAGCTTAAGCTTTAGGTGAGGTCCCGTGATATAATTTTTATTATTCTCTAACAGACTCTCTCGGGTGAAAACCCTTTGGTCTTGAAACTTGTAGACCCACATTGCCTTGTTCTTAATTTTTTATTAAATAAATGGAGATGGTAAAATTCAAACCTTTAATCGTTTGGTCATCAAAACCCCAACATCATATCAAAGAACTATTTCAACTCAAAAGCTTAAACTTTAAATGAGGTTCTAAAATATAATTTTTATTATTCTCTAACAAATATAATAGTCGTATTTGTGGTTATTTTACATGTTAATTTAATCAAAATTTAGTTTAATTTTTAAAAAATAATATTATTTTAATTTTTTAATAATTCAATATTGTTGTGATCGGTCCAACTTTATCATTCAACCTGTGACCCGTATGACAAGTTTTTTTATTCTAATGTCGCTTCGATGAATTCAGGGACAACCCGCTAACCACCATGGACAAGTATATCACTTTACTAAAAGAAATAATATGTGAATGGGCAACGTGCTTCTAGAACTACACAGGTAAATTAATCCGACGGCTATGGTGAACTAGTTGAGGTGCAGGCATTTGTTTTATGCCTGTGCATGCGGACCAAACACAGAAACACTTTAAGGAAACTTGTTGTCGTGTTCAATTGCTCGTTCAAAGGCATCATTTGGATGCTTAAAGCATGATGCCATGTTAGCAAAAAGAACACTGGAAGCTTCTTTTTTAAGCAAGGAAAGAAGGTAGCGTGGAGTCATGAACCCTTATTTTAAACGAGGATACCGTTGGAATTTGCTCAAGTCTCTGAAAAATTGTGCTAATATTAATCAACTAGCTTGATGTATAATTTAGAACGGTTAATCTTCTTGTTTAATCTATTTCATTTCACATCCAAACAAGATGTTGGCTGGGAAGATAAAAGATAATTTAATAACTGAGCTAATATGTTGTCTAATTTTGTATTTTCTAATTAGTTCGTGCATTATTTTAAATCAAATTCACTCTATAGATAATTTCAGTAGTATAATTATAAAATATAGTAGGACTTGATAATTCAACTTGATGACTTGCCGATGCAGAGTCTTTCCCAAATCGAGTTTTATATAAAAATATTTTTTTATCAAAATAATATTTTTTTAGTATTTTTTTATAAATAAAACAATGTTATTTCTCGCTTTCTTAAAAGCTATTCAAATTCTAATCCACTCGTTAACTCAGGGCTAACTCATTTATCTCGTCATTGAGTTCATGAATCTAGTTAGAGGTCGGATTTGATTTTAAAAGCAAATATGATTAAATAGAAGCGTGTTTTCTAGGGCTATTGATGCTTCAAAACTACAATACTTGAGTCCATGGTGTCAATTTTCTTACTCAATAAAAACGTAAATTAGGCAATAGTCTCACACATCACTATAGTTTAGGGGCTAAATTTTGCAAAAAAAAACTTTTCAGGGGTTGATTGAAATTCAAAATCAAAATTATACAGGGAGTGGGGACCAAACGTGAATGTTTGCCTGCTTTTATCACACGTGTTACATCGCACGTGTCAATATGTCCATCGCCATCCCTTAACCGTGTGGAGTAAATCTAAAGCTCCGATACTCTACACACTCGCTCTAAAGCAATGATTGCAACCACCTAATCAATTTCAAGCCACGTCGCTTCAACTCTCTCTCAGCTACTTGTATCTATACACATACATCCATCCGTCTCTCAAATTTTAGCTGCACCTGATCATAATAGATTTTTTATACATGAAAATTTTGCAGGTGCATGGTACAAGTGATCGAGAAGGTTTTCTCCTCCTTTATTTATCATATTTATTCATTGAAATTTGTATTTAAAAGAGGAGTGTATTCTTTTGAACATAGATATTAAATTTGTTTTGTATTGACCTGGACAGGATTGATATAACTATTCCATGTCAAAAAATTAATAAACAATTAATACAAATGTAGGTTATAAAAAATATACAACGCTAAGTAATTTAAGATTGATTTTATGTTTCATTAATTTATTAAAAAATATAAAATAAATAAATTTTTATTTGAATTATATCTAATTACTCGAGTTTTAGATTAATACAGTAAGTAACTCGAGTTTAACTAAACTAGTTATAACTTTAGATCTTATTCATTTAAAATTTAATTAAATTTAAAATACTTGAGTTTTTATTTATTTTGTTAAGTTAGATTAAGTTTTACAATTGAAGTGGTATATAAGATGAATTATTTGAAAAAAAAGTTAAATTGATGCATAAGCTAATATAAAAAAGATTATTTAATGTGAAAAAAATAATATTAAAAAACTCTATAAATCACAATAATTTAACTTCTAACCAGTATTTTAAATATACAAGTTAAATTTATTTGGCAATAGAATCAACTTGGTGTAATTATTCTATTTAAAGCTACGAGATATATCTTGATATAGCATTTAATGTGTTTTTTTTTTGGAGGTTTTTGTTTTGAGATTCATGGTGGAGAAGAGTTTACTGATACTCTTTCATTGAATTAAATGAGGTGACATTTTGTGATTGGTGTATCATTGATTTTGTGGTTTATAATTATGATTGTATCATATAATATAATAAAATTCCCGACACATTTTTTCGAGAAAGATATATACACGCACCATGCTATTTACAAGTCAATTTTAATAAAATATTTAAGGATGATTATAATTATCTGGCAAGCCAAGAATTTAATAAATTCACAAGAACAAGGTTATAAAGTTTATGAATTCTCAATTTTAGATGACGAGTAGATTCATATTCAGAGATGAAATTCAACAAATAATTGCAAGAAATTAAATTTTCATAAATACATTCTAGTTAAGTGTGAAAGACTTGTCATGAACAGCCTTAGACTTTGACCTGGTCCTGCTTACATGGTCTGAAAATGCCCATGGCGGTTAAAAAATAATAAAAAAAGAAAATGTTAAAATTCGACACGTGTACGACAACCGGGGCACAAAAATTTTACATTGGTGTACCCAACCACACTAGATATTTCCTCAAAGAGACCTACCAAAGAGCTCCACATCCTCATCATATACGATACTCGACCTCCAGGATCACCCGATAAAATCACGCCACCTTATTCCCAACCTCGAGTCGCCACCGCGCTTTCTAAAACGGACTACTTTACCCACTCCAAAAGCCAACGCGTGTCCATTCTTCACCGGCAGAACCAGTCAACACAACTCGTTCACCAGTACAGCCGGTCACTCCATGCTCTTCAATTCCCGCTAGTTATATAATCAGTTCCTTCTCTTCTCTGCTCTCTCTCTCTGATTTTCCATTTATGAATTAGCCAAAAAGGTTCTGCGTTTTGCTTTATCCAGCTTGTCGTTTCAAGGTCAGTAGCTAATTAGTATTTTTATTTCTTTATTTTTTTTGCAGGAAAAGAAAATATTACTTGAATCTTTTCAAATTATTTTTGTTAAGTCTTAAGATTTTTGTGATCGATCTCTTGAGCTAAAAAACACGAAGTGTTTTTGTGTTTTTTCTTTTCTTTTCTCCTTTCCTCTTTTGATCTTTAATTGATAATTAAGATTAATTAAGAACTGGGTTTTAATTAAAGTAAGAATTTTTTTGAGTTCTCGATTCTGAATGTGAGTAATTAAGTGGTGGTTAAGCTTGAATAGTTGTCAATACATATAAGTAGTGATTATAGGGGTTTTAAGTGATGAGGTTAACACTCCTTTTGGGTTTTAGTTGGGTGTTGTCGTTGCAGCAGCTAAAGCTAAGAGCTAAAAAAATTAGGGTTTTTGGGGGATAATTTAGGAAATGAGGTTTTTTTGAGTTGTGATTGAAGGGGGGTTGATTAAAAGATAATTAAATTTGGAGTTCTTTGGATCTTAGTTAGTGTTGCAATTGTTTCTAAATTTAGCTAAAAATTAGTGTTTTTTTTCCTGCGAGGTAAGTTTGTTCTTGGAATTGTGTTGATTGAGAGTTCTAGTTTTTATTGTTTTTCGTTTTTCTAGTGCTGATGTTTATTGTTTGTTTTAGATCTCTACAAGAAACTTGTGAAAGCTGAAACAGATCACAAAAATATTGGGTTCAAATCTGGTTGGTGAAGCGTGGATTGTTGATTATATTGTGCAGTCTTTTGTGGGTTTTTTTTTTTGACGTGGGTTTTGGTTTTTTATGTTATTATGACTCGGGGGGTTAAGAATATTTAGTTTTGGAAAAATTGGTCAGGCCTGGCTCTGGAGAGCTACTTAGATTCTGGCCGCCAAGGGTCGGTGCCTGGTATGGCACCTTCTCGAGTGGCTGGAGGTTTAGCTCAATCTTCCTCAAGTTCAGGAATTTTCTTCCAAGGGGATGGGCAGTCCAAGGGTTTAGTTAACTCTCGCTTGAGCTCTTCGTTTGGCAACTCATCAAATTCTATTCCTGGAACTGGGCGACCCATTTTGGGTGCAGTTTCTGGGGACATGAATAATGTGGTTTTGAACAGTGTGGCAAACTCAGGACCAAGTGTTGGGGCGAGTTCTTTGGTGACAGATGCAAATTCAGCACTTTCTGGAGGTCCTCATTTGCAGAGAAGTGCAAGCATTAATACGGAGTCATATATGCGATTGCCAGCATCACCTATGTCCTTTTCATCCAATAATATAAGCATTTCAGGCTCTTCAGTTGTTGATGGGTCATCTGTGGTGCAGCAGGGCAATCATCAGGACCGAAATGTCCAGCAGGTGCTGCAGAATCAGCAGCAACAACATGGGGCTTCAAGTGCTACATCCTTGCCTACATCACAAATTGGGGGCATGTCACTCCCCTTGGGACCACGAGGTCAGGGATCCTTCCTTCAAGACCCTAATAATCTATCGCAAGTGCAAAAGAAGCCCAGATTGGATGTCAAGCAGGAAGATATTCTGCCGCAGCAGGTGTTGCAACAACTGCTGCAAAGACAGGACTCCATGCAGTTGCAAAGCCGAATACCACAGCTACAAAACATTTTTCATCAACAGAGACTGAGGCAACAACAGCAAATTCTCCAATCCATGCCACCATTGCAGAGAGCCCAATTACAGCAGCAGCAGCAACAGATGCAGTTGAGGCAGCAAATGCAACAGCAGGCCATGCAACCAGCATCTTCCCTGAAGCGTCCCTTTGATGGGGGTATCTGTGCTCGTCGGTTGATGCAATATCTATATCATCAACGGCAACGCCTTGCAGTAAGTTCTTGATTTTGTTTGAAAACTTTGTAGCATATATCTTTTTTTTTTTTTTTTTTTTTTTTTTTTTTTTTTTTTTTTTCTGGTGTGTTGCTAATTTGCGTGGCATTTTTTTTATACTTAATTCTTGTTTTCCTGGGTAAATATGTATTCTCATATATTTATGGCCCGATATATAAAGTAATTTTAATTAAGTGGTTCCCGAAGCACAAAGGAGTTTTTAATCTTGTAATGTACTTCTATTATTTTAACAGGAGAACACTATTGCATATTGGCGGAAATTTGTGGCAGAGTACTATTCTCCACGTGCAAAGAAAAGGTGGTGCTTGTCATTATATGACAATGTTGGGCATCATCCGCTCGGTGTTTTCCCCCAGGCATCTATGGTAAGGGGTTTTTTTTTCACAGTTTATTTGGTTTTTACCTAAGGCATCATACTGATATAAGTGCATGGATTCCTTTTATTTTTTCTGATGTTGCATTTGTTAGTTTTTCCATTTGTTCATGGTCAAATGCTGGTTGAAAGCAAATGCAAAATATAGCAGCTTCAGTAATCACTTGTTTCTTTATGGACATAATATTGACATCACCCGCATATAATATTCCTTTTGTTTCTTTTATCTTATTTTTCAGGAGGTGTGGCAGTGTGAAATTTGCGGCTCTAAGTCTGGAAGAGGTTTTGGTAAGGGAATTTAGATGCTTTGTACTAATGGTTGTTGTTCCTCAACAAGATCATTCCCATGCTGTAATTCTTGGAACCTTTTCACATAAAGAATGACATTGAAAATCAGTGACTTGATTTTAGTAGGAATTGCATGTTAGAGAATAATCTAGCATCATAAGTTTACGGAATCCTTTTACTCTGTGCAAGAATTTTTTGTAATTTGAGTATCTTGTGTAAACTTGTTGTCAAACTCTGTTTTATATTCCCATTGGCCATCAAGTACTTGTGTTGACATGACATGATACGATACAGGCGTGGGTTCCAAATCTGGATTGCATGGGGTGAAGAATTGGAACAGGGCAAGACTAATACACTTTTGACACTTAACAATTGTTTCTGGTCTAATATTTTACCTGTCCACCTTTTATCCCTTATTTTTATCTTGGTGTTTTCTCTTGGTATGTTCTTTGTGCACTTGTATATTATCTATACAATCTGCTGTGAGGGAACATAATATATCGTTCGTGAAAAGGAATGGAAAATATCTGGGTGGTTCAATTTTCTGGATCTTTATTTTCCTTAGGCAGGGGTTTCTGGATGAGCCCCCAGTTTTAAATTCTCACTGGTCTGTTTCAAGTTGACTTGTTTCAGAGCTTTTATGGCGGTTTGTTGTGCTCTCTCCGAATCACCTGTTTTTAGGTCATTAAATTCAAATATGTACATTTTGGTTGATGATAAAAGCATAAACATCATCAAAGAGCCATCTGCAGCTTGCTAGCTACAAAACAAAGAGAAAAAAAGAAGCTAAGATGTATGTTTTGGTTCTATTCAACAGATGTTCTTGATTGGAATGTTAACATGATAACATATTGATTCCATATTTTTTTGTTAGCCATAAAAATACTCCTTTGGCCACTATCCAGATTCTGTTCAGCACTCAACTTAGACATTACTGCTATAACTCAAGCATCCTTATGATTAATTTATTCTGGAGATGTAACTATGCACATGTTATGGGGTATGTTTTGCAGAGGCAACCTTCGAAGTACTCCCTAGACTTAATGAAATCAAGTTTGGAAGTGGTGTCATTGATGAGCTTCTGTTTTTGGATATGCCACGTGAATTTAGATTGCCTTCTGGAATAATGATGCTGGAGTATGCAAAAGCAGTCCAAGAGAGTGTATATGAGCAACTTCGTGTTGTTCGTGAGGGTCAGCTTCGTGTTATATTCACGCATGACTTAAAGGTCAATACGATAACTGTTTCTTATACAAGTATTGACAAGTTCTAAATTTCCTAACAACCTGCCAGTACTTCTATTCATTTTAGATACTGTCTTGGGAATTTTGTGTACGTCGTCATGAAGAACTTCTTCCACGGAGGGTGGTTGCACCACAGGTATTCTGTTTGAAACATCATGTTCATTAAAAGTTCCACTAGTTCTTTGTTTTCGTGGAGAAATGCTTCCTAGAGATAAATACATCATTGTTACCCTGCCAAAGAAAAGCATGGGAAAACGAATAGAAAAATAGAGGGCACAATAATGTCTTGTCTCATAGCTTGGTTGTTAATTGGATTATGTGGCTGTGAACACTCATAATCTGTGAAGCAATCCAAAAGATATGTGTGTTTGATCTTCTATAACAGTCATGAAGTTTTAGACAAGAATTAATGGATTCAACATCAGTTGTCAGTGTGATTTGAGCCTCAGATTTTGAAGATTCTAGTTATATTTTTAACTTAATACCTGAATGCTTTTGCAGGTGAATCAGTTGCTCCAGGTTGCACAGAAATGTCAGAGCACAATTGCTGAAAGTGGATCTGACGGGGTTTCTCAGCAGGATTTGCAAACAAACAGCAATATG
The DNA here is from genome assembly GCF_000495115.2 of Populus euphratica. Taxonomy (NCBI): domain Eukaryota; kingdom Viridiplantae; phylum Streptophyta; class Magnoliopsida; order Malpighiales; family Salicaceae; genus Populus; species Populus euphratica. Next base: position 103,885 of record NW_011499946.1, on the reverse strand, counting down.
TAAGTAAATGAGCATTCACTTAATTCTTTCCTCATAAATTGGGTGCTGCTTATCCAGTTTTTCTGGCTGAAGTTCTTTGACTGAAAACACAAGTGACTAGGTCCTCACAGATCACATGCTTGAGGCTTTATGTCCAGAAATAAAAAAGCATTTGTTATGTGCCTGGAGTTTTGATAGACAAGAACTTCTTACTGGCTAAGTTTTTTTGCTAACGCAGCCCCTCTGCCTCTTACGATATAATAAGTGTTCGAGGTATCTAATGTTGATCCTGCTCAAATGGAAGTTGTCGACTGAGGATTTGATTATGTCCTTGAGCATTTTGGATGAAGTCTCAAGATTTGAATGTGTACTAGAACTTGCAGCTGTGACTGTTACCATTCTAGACTGTGGCCCTCTTGTATCTTTATGTTTTGGTGGAGCATAAAATCATGTAGCTCTCCTTGGGCATGGCATTCATAAAACACCCTGTCTCAACTTTTGAATGAGCTTTAAATGCTCAGGGTACATTATTTTGGTAGTTTCATTTGCTCTGTATTTTGAAATTCAACAGAAGGCTATATCAAATATGATGTTAATAGTTGGTTTGCACAGGATTGGATTATAACTACGGTTAGTTAATACTAATCCATTGTTGATTTTTTCAAGGGTTCTGACGGCTAGTCGCCAGCTTGCGAAGAGTTTAGAGTTGCAGTCGCTGAATGATTTGGGTTTTTCCAAAAGATATATCAGGTGTCTGCAGGTATAACTTTCACTCTTTCTGGATCTTAATTTCTGTATTGATATAAAACTTTGATCTATGTTTTATGATTACTTTCTCCATTTTATTACAGATCTCTGAGGTTGTCAACAGCATGAAGGATCTGATTGATTTCTGCCGGGAGCAAAAAGTTGGGCCTATTGGTAATTTCCTTTTGCGGTTGGTGTTACTATATTTTTCTGTTTTTACCTATATATTATGGCTTCGTTTCTGGGCCTGCCATATTCTAGGAAGTACCTTGGGAATAATAGATTGTTATGCATGTCAGTTCTTTCTCAAGTTTAATATCTAGTTATATTAAAAAATAAAAAATAAAAAAATGGGAGTGCTTGTCTGTTTTGGCTTCTACTTTCTTCTGTTATCATTTGTCATGGCTTGTGTTGTAATTTTCATTAGTTTCAAAGGTTTTTTCATGTGGGCATATTTATCTGCTAGGAATTTCTTTTCTTTTCTTTTTTCTTTATCTTTTTTTATATAACATCTTCTACTGTTTACATTTTATCAACATGAAGGTCGCACCTCCAATGATTTTTGATCAGACACTGGCCCTGTTCTGTTTCATTTCTCTTATATTTGATCAATATATTTATTTTAGACAGCTAAAAGTTGTGGTTCATTTTTGTGCACCTTGACTATTCTGCTTTGTTTTTCTGTTGCCTGCCAATTTTTGCTACAAGAGAAAACCATTGCTTTGCTCATAATGTGCATAGACACCTGATGTGGACCATTGTCTGCAGAGGGCTTGAAAAGTTATCCTCGACATGCCACTGCAGCTAAGCTCCAGATGCAGAAAATGCAGGAAATGGAGCAGTTAGCAAGTGTTCAAGGTCTGCCAACTGATCGAAACACCCTCAATAAGCTAATGGCATTGCATCCTGGAATAAACAGCCATGTGAATAGTAATCATCAAATGGTTGGTCGAGGTACTTTAAGTGGTCCAGCACAGGCTGCTTTGGCATTAACAAACTTCCAGAATCTGCTCAGGAGGCAGAACTCAATGAATTCAAACTCCAGTTCCCAACAGGAGGCTGCTTCACCATTCAATAATTCTAATCAGAGTCCATCCTCAAACTTTCAAGGAACCACTAACTTCATACCTGGATCCATGCAGAACTTACCTGTGAGTGGCTTTTCTAGTCCACATCTACCTCCCCAACAGCCCCAGCAGATGCAGCAGCGCTCATTGAGCTCTAATAGCTTACTCCAACAGAGCATTCCACAGTCCTCCCAAGGCAACCAGGCCTGGCACCCACACATGATCCAGCAGCTGTTGCAGGAAATGTCCAATAACAGCGGGGGAGGAGTCCAACAACATTCCCATTCTGGACAGAGTGGGAATGGTGGCATGACAAGGAGTGGATTGGGTTTTGGAAGCAACACTTTGGCAACACCTCCAACTGCTTCCACTGTGTCTGTAGGTGCTGGAGGACTTGCACCAAGCCGGAGCAACAGTTTTAAAGCTGCTGCAAACAGTGATTCTTCAGCAGCTGGTGGCAACAGTGGGTTTAACCAGAAAGTGCTAGATTTGCCTCCAAATCTTCATCTGCAGGACGACCTGGTTAGTGATATTGCCCATGAGTTCACTGAAAATGGATTTTTTAACAGTGACCTTGATGATAACATGGGTTATGGTTGGAAGGCGTGACTAACAGGGTTGGACCAGTTGCTTGCTCTCAAATGAGCGTGGTGGCCATCTGTATTTGTACAGAATATTCAAATAGCTGCTTCCCCCCCACCCTGTCTCCAGCTTTTCTAATGAAGGGATTTGTTGCAACATACCAGGGAGTTGGTACTTCAGTAGGTAATTAGGTTTTTTCTATTTTTGTTTTTTTGGCCTTCTCCCTTTTCTTTTGAGGGTTTTTTTTTTTTTAATCAAGTCATTGCAAGTGTATTCTATTGAACAAAAAACTGGAACAGCTAATGTGGTATCTAAATGAGTTCTGCAATATTGTATTTAAAGCTTCTCATGAACTAAACAGCTTATCTAAATGTGGTTCTTGATGATGTTCACTTACCATTTTACAATCCTTTACATTAATTATTGATAGGGCTCCAAAGATGGTGTTTTAGGCAGGGAAACATAAAGAAGAGGAGGGATTAGGGCAGCTTTGGCTGCTTGCATGAAAACCCTAGAGAAATCAACCTATACCTAAACTAATAATGATTCTCGTATACCGGTGCCCTCCAAGCTCTCGCCTCGTTGACTAGTACTGGAACAGGAAGAATCCTGGGCCACAACCTTTATGACTTGAGCCACTTCCCCGGTCTCGGTGGATTGCCATGGTCTTGCTAATTGGTGCTAAATGAGTCCCAACTTGCGACGAGCTTCTTCTAGGTTGACAACGATTAAATGTTCATTACTGCTATGATTGAGCTAAGGAGATGTGAAGGCCTCGGAAACTTATTTAGTAGTTTGACTAAAACAAATTCTAGATGATTTATTTTTTATAATATTAAAATAATAATATATTAGATTAATTTGGATTAATCTAGGTTAACATGTTAAATCCACATGTTGAGTTATGAGACTATAATGATCCTTTAAAAAATAAATAAAAATAATATATAAAGTTTAACATGTGAAATTCACAATCTAGATTACGAGACTATGATAACTTTTTAAAAAACAAATTAAAATAAACTATAAATTCTAATTCTTAATCAAATCAATATTAAAAAAAAATTAAAAAAATCAATTAAAAAAATACTTAACAAAGCCACCTGTTAACCAATCAAATCCATGATTTAGGTCATAAAACCAAGATAACCTCATGAAAAGCAAATCAATTAAAAAAGAATATAAAAAATAATTTCAATTAATTCACCAAACCCCTGACCTGAGTCATTAAATTGGGATAATCTTATAGAGAAAAATGACTTGATTTAATTTAGATTAACCTACCAAATCTATGACTTTGGTCAATAAATAAAAATAATATATGAAGTTTAACATGTGAAATTCACAATCCAGATTATGAGACTATGATAACTTTTTAAAAAATAAATTAAAATAAACTATAAATTTTAATTCTTAATCAAACCAATATTGAAAAAAATTAAAAAAATCAATTAAAAAAAGACTTAACAAAGCCACCTGTTAACCAATCAAATTCATGATTTAGGTCATAAAATCAAGATAACCTCATGAAAAGCAAATCAATTAAAAAAGAATATAAAAAACAATCTCAATCAATTCACCAAACCCATTACCTGAGTCATCAAACTGGGATAACCTTATAGAAAAAAATAACTTGATTTAATTTAGGTTAACCTACCAAATCTATGACTTTGGTCATAAGATTGAGATAACTTCATAGAGAGTAAATAAGAACAAATTATGAAACTCAATTTTCAATCATTTATGTTGGACCTAATATTTAATGATGAAATTTATAAAAATTTTAATAAAAAATAACACAAATTATGAGTCAGGTCAACTCATTAAGCATTATTCTCAAGTAATGAGACCGATATAACCTAATAAGAAGCAAATCAAAACAATTCATGAAGTCTAATTTTCAATTAAATACTACATTAAAAGATAAAATTAAAAAAATCAATTAAAAAAATTAAGTTAATTAGGTTAATTTTTCAAACTCGCAACTTAGATCATGAAATGAAGAAAACCCAATAAAAAAAAATCTAATGTTGAAGGACTCATAACCTGAGTTATGAGACTGAGATAACATGTTAGAAAAAAATTTAAAAAAGACCCGATTTAACCAGGGTTAAAATGTAAAAAATGGAGACCTTGATCATGAGACCAAAATATCCTCATAGAAAGTAAATCAAAACAAACTATAAAACTCAATTTTTAATTAACTAGATCAAAACAAACTATAAAACTCAATTTCTAATTAACTCAACGTTAAATAATAAAATTAGAAAAAAACACTTAATTAAAAATAAGATAAAAAAATAAACCATGTCTATTCGGGGTTAATCTTTAAGTAATATTCTCGAGTCATGAGGACGAAATAACATAATAGAAAGTAAACAAAACAAATCATGAAGTCTAATTTTTTATTATCCTGATATTAAATAATAAAACTAAAAAAAATTAATTAAAAAAATTTAAATTAATCGAGTTAACCTGCTAAACTTATAATATATGTTATGAAAATATAATAACTCAAAAACAAAATCTAATATTAAAAAAATAAAATTTTAACAAAACTAAAAAAAACTAATATTAAAAAAATAAAATTTTAACAAAGCATTGATAAAAAAACCATAATTATAATAAATAATAATTTATGAGAAAAGTAGAATAAAACCCTTTATCTTTTAGTATACAGTTAATAATTAATGGCACGATTTCTCCATGTGTAGATGTGATGGCCACATCATGTCTCTTGATGAGTATAGAATAAAATACTCGTCGCCCTTTTTTTCTTAACAAAAAACAAGTTGTAGACTGACAAACTTCTTTCTACCTTCCGTTCTCAAATCATAGACGGGAGATTCTCCCACATTTTTCTAAAAAAGAAACACGATGGAGTCTTCCAAAAGAGAGGGTAAAAGAGGGTCAGAATGGTGTGTCAAATTCTTTTCAGAGGTGGAGTGGTGGGGACAAATGGCTAAGCCCTAACTCTTTGTGGATAAGATCGGCAACATAGCATAAATGTGACGGAAGAACTGTCTTCCTGCTTAGCAGTCAGTCACCACTACTCAATTGCTGTCATGCCCAAATTTGAAGACACAACATGACCCAGTAGGCCTCGACTGCCCACCAAGCTCAGTGGAATCCCCTTGAAAACATCAACTTATCAGATAAAGAAACCATATATATATATATATATATATATATATATATATATATATATATATATATATATATATATATATATATTTGCTCCAGAGGGTTTGTCGAGTTCATGATTTTGTTGCCTCAAATTCACTGGCCTGTGAATCTTTTCACAACAAAAGTGCAAAAGAGAGTAGTTGGTACTGATTAGCACGAGTGGGTGTGAGCCGCTAAAGACACTAAATATATGTTCTGCAATACAACCATCCTTCATGATTTTCTCACAAATTAACAAATGACGATCAATCCAATTTACATTGCCTTGCTAGAATACAATACTTGTGGACTACAAAAAAAACAACAACCCACCATCTTCTTTTGTTAGCTAGAGCAGTCCCCTAATATATATCTTGTATGTAAATCTCACCATTTCTACCTACAAGGGTACAGTTTGCCTAAAACTGCTTCAACTTTCTCTGAACTCACTAGGGCATATTAACACAGAGTCTAAGCACACGCCACCTTTCGTATGTGTACAATCAATCTGCATCATGGAGAATCTGAGCTTCAATGGTGCAGTATTTGTGCTGTCAACAACAAAGTCACCAGCATGGTAATGCCCCCAATTTCCTTGTTGATGCAAGTAGCATTCCGATGACGCTTGCTGGCCATTCGATGTCGAAAGCTGGAAGCGGACCGGCTTAATGTCCCAACCATGAACTCGATCGACGTTGCAGGTTCGTCGGCCGAGTTTTTTCGAGGTCTTGCCTAGTTGAAGCCTGAATAGTAGGCTATATGTTCCTGCTGGAAACTCGAACTCTAATTCTCCCCCGACTTCGAACCACCATATTTGTTGAAGATATGCAATTGTGTTGAATCTACATGTCGTCAAAAACATTGAATTAAATATTAGCGCTTGCATTTATGCAACTTTCATGATCCATATACAATATTCCAAATCCTAAGGGAAATCACCACAACAAATAACATCATGCTTGTCTAATCAATCATGAACAATTAAGATGATAGTAAAATTGTTTATGGTTAATTTAGTAGATTGAAAACTCTTAGTGGAAGACATGTTCCATACACACAAGGCATCTGCCAAGAAAAAAGAGGGACAAAAAATGTTTAATTACTCAAAGCCCACAAGACAAGCAATCCAATAATTGAATGATTGAAATAAAGTCTTCAAAAAATTTTCAGCTTTTGAATTAGTATTTGCAAGTCATTGTTACTTATTGGTCAACTGCTTGCATTATTTTCTGGGAATTAATTGGCTAGAAGAATTTAAAACTCACCCATCAAGGAAAGGTCTGGTCCACCTTTTTATTTCACAAATAAATAAACAATTTTATTTTCATAGCTGAGATTTTTATCTTGAAATTAGATTTGGAAGGTTGCTGAGCCAATAGCAGATATTTTTTTAGATATTTTGCAAAAATAATAATTTTATTGAGGCCATGAAAAATATATGACAATAATATTTCATCTTCAAGGGAAAAAAGAGTTACAATTCCTGAAGATTCAGTGAATAAAAAGTGTACAACCAATTATGGAATATGTGTGTGAAAAGCATATTGTTTTTTTATGTGGGATTTAAACCCAAAAATCCCAAAAGTTTTACTGATCATGCACCATAAATACCAATGATTAATCTTGGAAAATCTTTTTATTTGGGGTTTTTTCTCAAATTAAAATAAATACATCTGAATAATATAATCAAGAAATACTAATAAACCCTAACTATATAAAAAAATAAAAAATAAAATAAAACATCTCAACTATGTAACTTCCATCCAAATATATATGTAGCCACAAAAAGATAAGAGAAACTAAATAAAAATAAAAATAAATAAATCAAATGAATATATAAATCTCTGATCACCTGGATTCTTCAGATGAAATATGATTCCAATATCTTCGATCATCTATCCCAGTTATCCTTAATGCCTTGTAAGAAACAGCAACACAAATCTTGCCACTACTTTTATCCAACCACACTTGCTGTAGAGATTAATCACAAGAAAATTTAATTATCATTAAAAAAGAGATATAGTGCATAATTAATTGATAAACTCCTTTTGCAGTATTTCTTTTCTGACAAAATTCTTTACCTTGTTGCCATTATCAAAGCAATTAGGTCGACACAATCTTGCATAGATCTCTTTCTTGCTCAAACTCTCTGGACTTTGGCCTAAAACTTTCTCGACAAGAAACTTATAGTTTGATGGAAGCTTAGTTTCCCACACAAAATCAGCCAAAGAAGCACCATGAAAAGTCTTGTTCAACTTGGCTAGTCTGCATATCTCAGGAGGATCCAGGTACATAAAAATGGAAGAAACACAACTTTCTGGGACATCATCAAGACTAGGTCTTGATGGAGAAGAACCCGAACCTCCCTCGCTTTCCAAGAAACTAGACGAGCCAGCCCCCATAAAGATAAACAAAGGATTCAAGAAAAAGAAACAACGAGATATGTCCTATGATATCAAGGAATTTGAAGTGTTTGAAGGTAGAGGAGGAGGTGATAAGTTCTTTGGTAAACTAGAGGCGAGATTGAGGAAAGATCATGTGTCACCATTTTCTTCATGTGTGAGCCAGGCAACGGATTTTGGGTTTTAAGAGAGACTGAGAGGGTGAGAGAGAGATTAGAGTAGTAGTAAAAGGGGAAAAAAAAGGACACAGTTAAATTGAAAAATCCAACAAAAAAAAAAAAAGAATAAAAAAGGTTGAATAAGCAAAGGATCAGAGGCCGTAACAGGGACGTGTACATGAGGGTGCATGGAATATATATATATATATTTGGTTGGGGGAATAGGCTGAGGATATCATATTGGTGTCCACACACGGTTTTGTGGCGTGTGGGAAACTAATCCATGCTCGGAAGAATATTGGAATATGAAGTAGTACTGTGTATCATGGAACCATTTGGAGAATAATATAATTTCCCTGGAGACCTGTATATATTTTGAATTTATTAATGTCGATGTTCAAATATTTGTGCTATTAACTCCGAGGAATAAGTTATAAAACCTAGTTGAATCCTTGAAGGTTGAACCTATTAATCTAAGTTATTTTTTAAAAATCCTTAAACATTAATTTTTTTATATTGCACTAAGTGTCTAATCATCGAATTACTAGATTAATACATTGTTTTTTGTATTTATTAGCATAAATACTTTTTAATATATTGAATTAAATGCATACATGAATGCATAGACCTTTTAATTTATAATTAATTTAAAAAACATTTGAAAAACTTGGATATTTATTTTTTTATTAAAAAATTATCTTATCCACAGAAAAACATGAATACAATAACTAGTGTGTGTGTCATGGCAAAGGTTACCTTTCAAGATAGTTTCATTAATTTCATCATGAGGTTTAGGTTTAGGTACATTATCAAATTAATCCCAAAAGTTTCATTAATTTCATCATGAGGTTTAGGTTTAGGTACATTATCAAATTTTGATTTGAAAATTAAAGAATTAATCCAATAACCTGTTTTTCACATCTGTTTTCGAATCGAATCTCGCAAAAATACTCCCATTTCATGCCATGCGTTGTCTTTACGAAGGGATAGAGTGTTGAAAATGACTAACTTTTGAATGCAATTTGATTGATCCAAATTAATGATTTATCAACTAACCTATATTAATTAACATTCAGACCACCCCACGGCTACTCCTTGAAGACAGTTTATTTGCTAATTAATTAATTAGTATAATATTTACCTGATTTGATGGCAGGATATATGTTTAAACAATAATTAACTCCCACATGTCTAGCATTAATTATCTTCCTGTCAAAGAATTCGTGCTTGCACGCCATTAGTCTAAAATTAAACTACCATTAATTACATGTTGGACATCGGGGTGTTAGCTTCGAAGGCGACATTGATTTTTTTGTTTTTTTTATATATGTAGGAATAATTTAATATCAAGTAAATACAAAATTTTACTTAATTTACACATTATCTTCCCTTGGTGTGGCTTTACCATGATTTGCCCTAAATTTCAACGTGGCCCAGCATTTCCAGCCTAGAGTTTATTCAACATCCACCAAATTACTAATTATTTGATTCAGAAGTGACATCCCTTTTAATTATACAGCCATGAGGTTCACATTTCTTGGATCATTGGATGCTCTATGTATGGTCAAAATCATGGCAGCGTGGGACAAGGTACAGAAATAATAAAAACAAAAATGTCTTTGATTGAAAAAATATTGATGTAAATATAAAATAAATCTATTTTTATAATAATTTTTTATATTTTTAAAATAAAAATTACAAAGAAATTATCTTGAGTGAGAGGCTACATAGAGCTTCTAATTAAATCTAGGAATATATTGAGCCCTTCGTAAAGACATCGCACGGCACGAAATGGCCAATTAGTGGGAATGATGTCTCTTAAAGGAGAAAGAACTAGTTGTCTTCCATGGTGACTTATTTGGTTTGAAATCAATCAATTATGATCTCAGCCATATTCTTCGTACATGAAAGAAACCATGACAACACTCCTTCTTTTATATTATTCAGTTTAATTTTTTATCTCGATTTTTCACCTCTAAGATATAAAAAATAAATCTATTTAGTGCTTTGTAATGTTGTTCAATTTTAACAATTTCAAATCAACTAGTTAAAGTGGCTTTAATTCATCCTAGCATTTCGAGGAAAAACTGTTTATTTATCAAGAAGCCTAATTATAAATCTTATATAGCAAAACTTTTCTTTTTTTGGATTTTTAATTTAATTTGGTAATAAAAAGTAATTTTTCTAATCTAACACAAGTAAATATCTGATTTAAGAGATGGACTAATCCTTTAATAAAATATGAATAATTATCATATCTAAAAAAACATTTAACTATATATTTAAAATTATAATAGCGTTTTGTTTTAAAAAATTGGTTTAAGAAATGACTATATATTTAAAATTATAATAGCATTTATGGTTACGGTTTTGTTTTAAAAAATTGGTTTAAGAAAAATATTCTAATTGTGGTTATTAAAAAAATTATATTCAGCTAAAATTGTTATTAAATATATTCTTGGATGCAAAATAAATAAAAAGCAACTCTCCATAAATAAAAACATATTATTTCAACTTTATAAAACTATCTTGTGAAATAAGTATGTGCTCAGCTTAGTATAAAAAATAAAAAAGTATTTAATTAACTAAATAATTTTTTTATAATTAAATAAAAAATAAAAGCTATCACAACACTAAATAATATCTAAATCTTTATATACAAAATCTAGTGCAAAATTATCACCTAATTGTAATATATAAAAAAACAACAAAATAACTTTACTCTTATTGATTCATTTCCCAATAATTTTACCCCCGCTAGTATACTCACCACAGAGAAATTTAAAGTTTAAATATGATACTCATAAAATATAATAAAATAATATATATATTTCTTCAAGATTAACATATTGATTAAAAAAATTAAAAAATTAAAAAACACAATGAAACCGCACCGCACACGACAAACAGTGCAGCACCAGCAAGCAGGACCATCTAGCACATAACTACAAAGTAATTAAGGCTGTTTTGACTAACTATTTAATCAACCTAAAGCACAAATCACGAAGGAGTAATTTGACTGGTGGGCCCTAGCAATGGGCCCCCGTGCCCTCCATGGGAATCGCCAGATGGGATATAAACAAATAATAAAGAAACAAATCAAATAATTACAAAGATTTTGTAGCCTTAAACATGTTTGAGACACGAGAGACAGGCCATCGATAAAACTCATAAGCTTTTTAATCTAAAGTTCAAGCAGAATTATACCAACCACTAATTAATATTATTCACACTTATTAATCATGTTTAGAGAGCAATTTGGGACCCTTAACCAGACGTGGGTCTGACTCAGCTCAAGTACATCGAGCGCATGCACATCTGGAACACACCTGTGCTGGACAAAAACAGAGACACGTGACAGATTTTGGGTCATGAAATTGTATGGGACTTTTCTTTTTTCTTTTAATTTTTTAACATATTAAAACTATTAGAAAATATTAATTTAATATTTTTATGCCAAAATTTTTTTTAATTTTTTTTTAAAATAAATTGTAATGCAAAACTAAACAAACAAACAAATATAGATTTATATACAGTCACAACGTTATTGAGGTGAGGGGATAAGCTTCGGTCTCACTATTGCTGTAAAAAGCTTTTGTTGATGACAATATTGTCCAGAGTCGCTGACGGCTATTTAAAATGGATTATTTATGATAATTAAATTCGATTATAATATCTAATTTAAATTTAATTTATAAATAAATTGAATCCACATAAAATAAAATTCATTTTTTTTTAAATATTATCCTTGTCATTCTTATCTTATTTTTTCAAAGATATTTAAGAAATAGATGGATAGAAGAGTATTCTGATGAACTAATTTTAAAATTAGTTTTTTTTTTTAATATTTGATTTGCCTTTTTATTATTTTTAAAGTTTTATATTTGAGATCATTTGAATGGTCTCAAATGTAAAACTTTATTAAAAACTCTAAATTAAATCAAAATAAGCTGACAAGGAAAGATGAAACTAGAAGAAACACAAGGCAACAGCTAGATACACGTGAGGTCACAATAGATTGTCGCATGCAAAGGTGTTTTGAAGGTTGCTTTCTTGCTTGGCAATCAGCCTATGGCGTTGTGGGATAGCAAAAAGGGGTCTTTGCTCAACTTTTCTCGTCTAGTTTTCTCGGCATGTGCCCCACTCCTTTTGTCCTAAAGCTATTTGAGTCCTTCTTTCTTTCTTTCTTCTTTGAAGATTTGTGATCAGTTATACTGCAAGGTCTCATCAACATTCTTCAATGTGAATTTAGATGCCAAGTGATTCTCTCTGCACCACCAAAATCATTGACACAGGACCTTTTATGGGATTCGATTCTACCTTCATCAAGGCTCGAGTTGTGGATTATATGGGTTAATCCGGATTAGTCCAAGTTCTTGTTTTTAAGTCCGAAACTGAGCCTGTTTAGGTTGGCGGCAAATATTTCGACTGACTTGTTAACCAGGCCAAGTCATATATCAATGTATTAAATAACTTGATATTTAGAAAAGAAAGATGCTGCAACCAAGTAAACGAATAGTGAACCTTTTACCAGCAGATGCCCACATAAAAAGACTAAAGTTCTTGGGTGGATGTTCTTTCTTGAAGTATCATATCAGCCCTAAAAAGATTTTCTACACCTAAACCAACGCACATGATTTGTGAATTTCCGCCAGGTTAATTTCCTGGGATTGATACTTTTTAGACAGCATATGATTCTGCTCCAACCAGGCCCCATCTCTTGGGGGGGTCCAACGTAGATTACATTTCATAAGGATCAAACATGACAAGTAATGATCTCAAATCTTCTTTTTTTTTTCATGAATCACATGGTTTGGTACCACATGCTTGTCTATCAACTGGGGTTTCATAAAATCATGAAGAAAATAATTTATGTTGTAATCAGTTGGCTGGATTTGGAAAGAGTTAAAGAGTAGAATTTCAAGGGATTAAACTAGATTTTTTATTAAATTTAATCATGGATTCAAAGTCAACCTTTCATTACGTTAAGAAACTCATTGAAGTACATAAAAAAAGGCTAAAGAACAACTGTAATCAAACCTTGCCTAACCCAAATAATTACACAAGAAATGATGACTTGAGCTAGGTTTCTTGTTGGATTGTTTAAGATGTTTGATTTGATTGAACAATCTCCTGACTCGATCAAAACCTTATCACGTGTTCAAACACCTATGAATGATTTGAAATTGATAGATTATAAATGAAGAAAAACAAAATCAAAATATGATTTTTTTTAGAATTTGATCAACTTTTTAAAAGGTAGGAGGAAAAAGCTAGGTGACTGGCTAAATGTCAGAAGGCCATTAGACAACATAAATCTTGGGGGGAAGAATTCATTAGGGTACTTAAATACACTGAACTTAAGATGGGAATAATTTCCATCTAAAAAGAGTAGAATATCTATATAAGATTTATTGGTTGGTTGACAGAGTTTATAGTTCTCCTAGAGGAGTAATTATTATATTAGAAACGAATAGCCTCACTTATGATACAAGCATCTTCAGAAGTTGCAGCTCTAGTCTCAGCTATGCTACCACGTCAAATGCCAAAATGAATTATTCAAACAGACACCTCCTCCTTGCAGACACAGCAATCCTTCAAGAGAAAGAAAAGGAGAGGTCAGGTATAACTTTACAAAGGCACAGAGGAATAACTTTGAGAAGATTACATTTAGTAACTGCTAAGCAGAAATCAACATGTCAAGGCAAGAATTACCTTGTGATCTTCAAGCCATTTTTTTATGCAATCCTCGTGATATTGGTGTGCACAGGGCAATGTGATCAAGCGATCCCCCCTCTTGTACTCCATTTTGCAGATAACACATCTAGATGCAGACATGAGGAAGAATTAAAGAGGAGAATAGCATAATCACAATTGAGAAGCTAGTTTTAGAAAGGTTACAGGTATCAGCGGCCAGGCACTATCGACAGCATAGCCATGGTTTTTTATTTGCAGATGCATGTGTGTCTATGTGCCCATGCTTATCACTAGCAGATAAAGGTTGTGCTGAATTGAACTTATAATTGAAGTTTATAGTTAGCTTACTCTGTATCTCCTCCTGATTTGCCTTTGCTGCTTGATGGACTGTACTTGTGAAGAGGCAACCTAGAGAATGCTTGCTGTGACACACCTTGGCTCACACTGCCCAAGGATTCTTGGAATCGATTTGTTTCCTACACAAAATAAAAGAAATCTCAAAGTTATGTCCATTTTATAAAGATGGCAGCAAGAACTTGAAAGTCAGATGATAAGAACAAGACAAATGCCAACAATTCTTGAACATCAACACATATGGAAGACCGACCGCTTTGATTTTCATTGCATTTGAAGCCACAAATTCAAATTTTTAACTGATGTTTCAAAAGAATACAGAGTTTACACAGAATGGAACAAGACAATTCATGCAATCATTTAAATATTCTCACATGTGCATCATATATTTCTTTAATAGGCTGAGCCAAAATATTATCACTGGTTTTTTGAAAGCCTACCTCATATGACATATTATCCAGATCAACTTCAGGTCCAGCCTGTGTTTGAACGTTTGACACCTGATTGGAAAAGTAAGAAAATAGAAAAACTTAACTCACTAGAACATGCAGAACTCGAAGAAAAATAGAAGAACAAAAAGAAAAGCGTAACGGGTTCATAATCTTACCCGGGCAGTTCCTCCACGATTACCCTCCCATGCAGGATCTGTAGAGTTTCACTATTTTGGTCATATAAATAAGGATAAACCTAAATAACAGAGGTAAATGTAAATGTTGGAAATCAATTCAATACCCTTTAAAAATGCCTCCTCTGAAGAAAATTACAGAGAACAGATCAATGCATTTTAGTCCCCACAATAATTTAGAGACTGGAAAAACCACTGGGAGTAGTCCAGTTGTTCAGGTTGGGTCTAGCCATTTAGGTGACTCAAGTTCAAATCGTTCCATTGCCAACTAAAGAAAAATGGAGAAACTGTATGGCAGGGAAAAAATGAACATGTTTATTCAACTGAAACCTTTAGAACTTCTACTCTAGCAATTTCATTTCAATAATCAGTTGAATTCATCACCAGGCCAACTAAGAAGTGTATACAAATAATAGTTTGAAATATTGAAACTTCTGTCGACCAATTGCATGTCTGGGGTGAAGAATATAACAACATTGGACAAAGTCATATGCTATTCATAAGGAAAAAATCAGGAAGTGAACAAGCTTTGCATTTTAAGATCAAGGATACTCTAAAAAGGTTTCAACTTTAAACTCAATGAGATATGAGAATGCTAGATGGCTCATTCAATTGGCATGCTTTTCCCAACAAATTATGCTGAAACTTTGGAGCTAGGTAATAACAGTGGAGGGTTTTTAAGCCATTCAAAGAGAGCCAGAGAGACAAACATGAAGCCACTACAAGTTCCTACAAGGCCTATCTTTTATGCTGTGTAGTTACAAAGGAATGTTGTGATACCACGAACTGATGCTAGTTATGATTTGCAGGTTCCAGATATTGCAAGTCCAAGCCCTTGGCCAGCATGTAATTCAGGTCCATCTACAGTTATTTTCTATTTGTAGAGTTTTGATTTTTTATTTGAGCCTAAGAAGGTGTGTCCAGGACTGAAATTATTTGGATATCAATAGCCGACTTATTTTGGTAGATTTTAAAACTTGCTGCATGAGAAATGTGAGTCTTTAGCAATCACACTATTGAGTCACACCCCATCTAGCACTTGCCAAGAGTTATCCACGAAGCTTCATCAATCACCAAACACAATTCAATTAAAGGTCTAAATTTTTTACCAGTTTGACTTTCAAAGTCCATCATATAAGGAAACACTCCCCAAACTATCCTCCATCTCCTGCAATTCTCTAGATAAAGCTTCATCATCTTCCAAATATGAATTATAACTCCCATGCCATGATTGTCCCAATCATTGCCCCTGAGAACTGGCCTCAGTTACTGCTTTTATACATTGATAGAAGGCTCTAGTTATGTTAATTTTATCGGTTCATATTTATTAATACAGAAAAAAGTCAAATATATTCTTAAGAGGCACCATCAATAGAACAGATTTCCTAAAGGGATTTCAAGTCACAACTTCTAAACATTGCTGTTGAGGATGCTGGATGGCTGACTGCCACAGCTTTTCCCTTTTTATGTATTATATTAGGCTTTGGACATGGTACTTATAGTGAGGGTTTTTCTATTTCATTCAAAGGGGTCCACAATAAATTGACATGGATGCTATAAAAAATCTTATGAAGGTCCAACTCAACTCAATGCTAAAAAGCAAGAACATTTACTGTTGCTTATTATGATGTGCAGTGACAGTGGAATGCTCCAATAGCACAAGGCATCAAGAGAACTGTTTCCATAATTCAAAAAATGTTCCATATAATCACCTTTCTTAAATAATAGTACCCTAAAATTTTGTATCCTATTCAATCTTCTGTTAAACCAGACAAGTACAGCCAGTAAAATAGCGTAGTGTTGAGAGGTCTGCTCTTGAAGATGTCTAGACCACAAAATTTAGTTGGCCAATATGCTAGCCTACCCAGATTATTTGAAAGGTATGAACTTTTCTCATGAAAGTCTCTTTTTAATCTTATTCAACTCAGCCTGAACAGAATATGGAAAAAAAGTCTGGTTCTAATTTTATAATATTTGTTTTGGTTATCTTGAAGTGAGAGGCATCTGTATGCTCCAAAATAAAATCATTGACATTCCTAGTAGTCCACTAAATACTGCAGATTTTAAAATATCAGCGCAAACTTTTCATCATGCAGAGTATAGAGTTAGGAACAAACTCTAGCACTTGCCAATAGTTGGCCATCAAAGGTAAGCAACTACTAAATAAAGATTAAAAGTAAAGATAATGGTTTTTACTAGTTGCTCTTCCCGAGTGTCCGCCATCTATGGACATATTCTGTATTTTCCTAGTCATAAATTCATCTTCATATGCTTCATACTGGGAGTATCTTCCCTGCAACATATTTAGCCAAAGAAGGGAAACCTTAAATTTACGATCATCAAGAACACAATTTTCTACATAATTAAGCAAAAAGAAATGCTGAAATAAAAATTTGAAGTACATAGTGCAGAAAAGAGTCTGTAATTCGGTCAGCATCACCAAAGAAACAATTATAAAGTCTAGATTCTAGTGTATCCCAAGAATTTGAATTTGAATCATTTCTAGATGGGTTTCCCTTCATGACTACCACACAACAGATTGGAAGCAATACTATTTAACTCCGAAAATTGAAGATCCCTTCTCTTACTTTACCTTTCACATCTAACTTCTCCTTGAACTTATATAGACGTGAAATTCATTACTCTCATGAAAAAACCATTTATTATTATTAACAACACATTAACAAGAATCATTTGTGATCAAATCAACACTATATCGCACCAAAATACCCTCTTAATTCTCACTTTCATTACTAAAAGTACTAGTCTTTCTCCAAAGTTCACTACGAAAGTTCAATACTTTACAATCTTACCAGGTTATGCCAAAGCTCATAATGAAATAAATTAATGGTTAATAATAAATCATAAATTAATTATCTTAGACATGTAAAACAAAAAAATCTTTACCTGAATCAAACCCATAAAGCATGAAGATGTTCATGGATAGATATAATTACTGAGTTTTAAAGCATACAATAAATACACCACATGTGCTCATGATTGAAATACTACAGATTATAAGCATGGAAAACAAAAATAAATATCACTAAATCATGATCATAAACATCAACATCAAATCTTTTCTACATTTTGTAACTTAAAAATCTTGAAAATCTGAAATGAAAAAATGGGTTCTTGAATTGAGCATTCAAGACAAAACTCATTAAAAGTTAAAGAAAATGATGGGTTTGGTTCTTTACCTTCTCTTAACAAGTTGAGCAGATATCTGCTTCTCCTCATCATCATAGACTTGGGTTTGGCATTGAGAGCTCGAAACATAACTGGGTTTCTTTGAAGAAGAGTTGATATTACTTCTTAAGGAGAAATATCAATTTAGTCCTAGATCTATATAGTCATTCTCAATTGTATCCAAATTCGATAAATTTTATCAATTAGATCTCCAAAGTTTTCTATATATTTCTCAACCGTATCCTTTTTTCAATTTCCGTCTATCATTTTATGCACTAAAATGGCATTGATTTAAGGAAATTTTGATAGAAAAGTTGATGAACATTAACATTTTTGGTGTAATGTGCATATTTATGTACTAAAAGGACATTATTTTGAAGAAATTTTGACACAAAAGTTGATGAATACTAGCAGAAAGATTTAATTGAGAATTTCTTCGAAACATTTAAGACCTTGTTGATAAAGTTATAGGTTTGCGATTCAATTGAAAATGAATATATAAATTGGGAAGTATATTTTTGGGTTTTGTTAACATCCTCTTAGTTTCGTACTTCAATGCAATGATCTCATAATGGTTCATGTTTCTTAAGGTAAACATGATGGCAGTTGAGCCCTGAGTGTGGCAGGAAGATGGTTAAGCTTCGGAATGGTAAGCTTCTGAGTAAGAGTAATCACTCAGGATTCCATCCATCTAGCCAGCAATAGATTCAGAGGCAATATTTTGCAGTTGATTGGTAAATCCAAGAAAAGTTCTCTTCTATGCCTGGCAGAAGTAGAATAGAATCCTTCTCAAGTCCCCTAATCGTTCATCCACCGAATCTTTTCCTTGGGAAACTTCATGGCAATTACTACTCTGACAGACATGCAATTTTAGAACCAGAATGCACTTTGCACATAACATTTGAAATTTAAAGCACCCACATTCCTTTCTTTCTAGAAATCACAAGCATTTCTAGAGTTCAAAAAGGGTCATGTCACCACACATGTTCGGTTTAGTTTCACAGGTCATGTTCTGAGCAATTAGAACATTGATGTTTGGTTACATATCATACGAGGCTTTAAGCTATCTCTCAATTGATCAAATGGTAGCATGAATCATCAAATAATGATTTGCTCAATCACCTCCCACTTGCCTCTTCCAAGAGTCCTCCACAATTAGCTCATCAACTCCCCAATCTTCATAACTGGTAATTCCACAGGATGTGTCAAGGAACAACAAGAAACTAGAATGAACAGTAAACAAAATCAAAGGAGAAACATGCTGTACATTCCCCTCCTTCCAGGGGTGAAATCAATTTGCTAAAGGATAAATTTAAGCAAATAATCTCACCTTCCATCAGGCAGGTAGCGGCGGATGGTGAAAGGTATTTTTCGTTCACGAAGCTCCTTCATAGCAATCTAATTAAATGAAAAATCCAAAATATCAAATTATTAAACTATGAAAGACAGGATAATCTATGACCAGTCGTCCTATAGTAAATTGTTCCTGCTCCAAAAACTTATTACCCAGATTCTCAGCAAACCCACATGTATTATAGTGAGAAAAAGCTCTATTGTTATGCATCACTCTGTTATGAAACATGCCAATGAAAAATTAAATGGTGAGTCAAACAATTGCCATCCAACAAAAAAGCCCAAATGCATTCTTATCAACTCAAACTTACCCTCAGATGGCAAAAGTGTTCAGAAAATAGTTTTGTGGATCACATGTACACTTATTATGACATATATACAAATGCTATGTAGCACAAATTGCAAAATACATCAACTGTAGTGCCTTTTTTAACCCAAAAATGATATATAGTTGCAAAAATCTGTACACATACAGGTGTAAGCACCAGAAAATTCTGTTCCCATGCAAACCATATCATACATTGCAAGTAGCACACCAATAGCATCAGCATTATTCATCTCTATAAAAGCAATCATCTAATAATCCAACATAAATCGCAGCAAAATAATCTTACCTCAAGTGGGTCAGTCTCACCCTCCAACTCAACCATCACAGGAGCATTCATGCTGCAGAGCCAAAGAAGAAATTAGCAACATAAACTCAATTGGATCAACCCAATTCCACAGTGACAAGGTTTGCTTGGGAAAAAATGAATAGACCTGATCTGAAGTGCACGGGTACCCAAAATTCTGGCACGCTCATATTTTGTCATAAATTTCGATGTTTTACGAGGCCGCTCCACTGGTGCCTGTTCCTCTTTATCTTCAGTTTCAATTGGTTCACCTGTGTCATCTTCATTGTTAATGTTCTCGGCATCTTCATCAGCTCCTTCCTGTCCAAACATTTCACCATATTTTAAATAAAACAAGATAGATGCTTCAGTTACAGAAAGCTAATCACAATATCAACTACTTACTTCAATCTCAGGTTCTGGCGGCTCATCCTCATATCTGCAACAACAATTTAGAAAACCCTACACGTGTTATTTGAACACCAGATGAAAGGGGGGGGGGGGGGGGGCCCAAAAAAAAAGAAAATTAACA
>NW_011499946.1:32719-83332 GCF_000495115.2 Populus euphratica | reverse complement strand
AGGGGGGGGGGGGGGGGGGGGGGGGACTCCAAAAAGCAAGGAATTTGAACACAGAATTTGCATGATGCGTGTATTCTGAGTGGTCACAAATATTCAAGTGGTTTCCAAAATCTAAAATAACACAGTCCGTAACGTCACCTCAAGACATTAACACAGAATCAAACATTCTATAACCTATACAAAAATTAACAAAACTCCGCTTCCAGCAATCAAATAGCCAGCAAAATCCTCAAATCTAATATCAAAATTATAACGAAATCAAGCCAAACCATTGACCACATCAACTTATCTATACTTCTACCAACAACACCTGAATCAAACCAAACACCAAGCAACTGCTTATCAAATCGAAATTATTACTACATCGGCTTACAATATCAGCAAAGCAGAAACCTTTCCATCAAATAATAATCATATTGACACTATAAACTCAAAATTCAATCATGAAGAAAAAACCACAGAGCATGATTAACAATATAAACAAAAAGTAATCAAATGGCAGAAAATTACAAAGTCCCAGATGCAAAATCTTCCTAGTGAACTCAAATATAGCAAAAATTCACAATTTCATTCATTTGGGGTGTGGGAAAACAGAAAAAAAAAATTTAATTCTTTGTACTACCAAAAGACAAAACCCTATTTTCCCTCCATTTTGCAAAGAGAAAAGAAACCGTTATATAAGAGATAAAAGGAAAAAGAGCAAACCCCATGTCAACATCATTGTATTCATCGTCTGCCATTGTAAATTCGTGAGGATGGAAGCGAAGTTTCTCTCTAGTTCTTTGAAGGTCTAAAGCCCGGTCTGTTGCTATGGAATGGAAGAGAGCTACAAACCCTTGTTGGCTTCGCTTTATATGTCGGTCCGTTTATTTTTCTTAGTAAAATATCTTTATTTAGTCCCTCTAAATGTCAATTAATATCACTTTCATCCTTAAATCGTTGACGAAATATTTCTTTCGTGCCTAGTTCTTGCGCTTTTTTTTTTCCCTCTATAATTTTGTACTTAATTTTTTAATTCTTAGGTTTCCTTTGATCTCTTGTAGTCTTTCCTTATTAGCCACCTTTCAAGTAAGGATAGAAAGTTTTTCCTATTCTTTTTGACAGACCAAGAATTTTCTACTTCCAAGAATTCTCAACTTTTTGCTGCTTTATCAACATTCTGTTTAAATCTTGTGGCTTCAATTTTAGCACTAAAGATTTACATTTTCTCATCAGCTTCAGAACTTTTTCTGAAATGATCAATTCTAGGCAGATGACTCGTAACGCCTGATTCCTTCGACTGAAGAGCAGTTATACTACAGACCATCCATGATTAGAGCTGGACAGATGAAGAAGTTTCACGAAATATTTCCTTGTGCAATAGTCAAGCCTGCTAGGATTTTCGTAGGAGAATTATACGATAAGATAATAAAAGCCAGAATTTCTTGTGTTCAATTCCTGCATTTTCATATAATTTGCATTAAGTTTGCACCAAAATATCAACAATCATTTTCAGTGACTAAATGCAAGACATCGAAAGAGATTCAACTTATTATAAATTAAAAATTGCTGACTTTTGTAAGGCAACATCTCTATCCATCTGAAAAGCATATGTGATTCAATTAACATAAATAAAGATAGCATAAATCCATATATATAACAGACCCCAAACTTTTCTGATAGAACTTCTATTTATTGACCGCAATTAATTTAAGTGCTATAGCATGACTACTTCTGTAAAGAAGTTCTTAAATTAATTTACCACATCGGCGGTCAAGGACATTGCTACCATAAGGAG
The DNA here is from genome assembly GCF_000495115.2 of Populus euphratica. Lineage (NCBI taxonomy): Eukaryota > Viridiplantae > Streptophyta > Magnoliopsida > Malpighiales > Salicaceae > Populus > Populus euphratica. The sequence goes on along the minus strand of NW_011499946.1, from coordinate 81,555 downwards.
CTATTTTTGACAGATATCTCCCAGAGAGAAAATGATCAATAGTTTTGAGAATTTCAGTTGCTGCCATCTTAGATGATCCAAGCCCCAATGAAATCAAAGGGCCATGAATTTTGGGCAGGTGTGTCATTGAGATACGAGGCTTTTCTCCCACATGGAGAATGTTGCCATGGCTTAGGACCTGGTGGAGGAGACTCCCTAGTTGAAGATGGTGACCTTGTGCGCTTGTGGATGATAAAGAATATTAAAGGCAGAGAAAGAAGAAAGGGAAGGGTCAAGAGATTGAGCAGTTTTGTAAAAGATGTTTGATCCATGTCTTTGAGAAGGCTAAATTTGGTTCAGGAATGATCTAGCTACAAGAAATCCCTGTATAGTTCTATAATTATCAGCTCCCTCCTCTTGTTCCTTGTGCAATGCCACCATTTTCGTTCTTGATAAATTTAATATTGATGTATGAGAGCCATCAACTGGGCTCAACTTCTACCTTGTTAAAAAAGAAAAGAAAAAAAAAAGAAAAGAAGAGGAAAAATATTAAGCTCGAGCCCACCCTTGGTTGTGGCCGAGATGTGCTCATGGCCCGACCCGTCCAAATCTTTTGGGTCAGATACAAAATCGACACCCAATCTATATAATTTTCGTTGAGATAGTGTTTCATAATAAAACAATTATCATTTAAATAATTTTAAAATGAATTTTTATATTTTCAAAATAAAAAATATTTTTTTTATTTTTTCCTATTTTTCTATCCCAAAATAATAATCTTATGGATAAAGGGTGTCCTTTGCTAGCTTGCATTATAAATTGTTTTATTTTCTTGAAATTGACGTCAAGAACGTGGACTTTCCTACGATCATTGCTTGGAAAAAAGTTTGTATAATCTCTAGCCTAATCGACGATACTTTCAAGGCGCTGTTTATGACAAAGAATATTTTTATTTTATTGATTTAGACGAGATGGTGGAAGTGAGAATAAAAGAGTCGGGTCCTCTTAGGTGGCTGCCAAGCAGGTCATTTTCACCATGTATTTGTCCTTTTGTTGATCATTATTTAATTTATTAAAAACAATACATTCAACTTAGATGAAAATATATTTTCCGTATTTATTAAAAACAATACATTTCAACTTAGATGAAAATATATTTTCCGTGAATCTCAAATTTAATTTTCTCTTTTATTATCTATTACTTCTGGATTCAAAGTAAAATTGAACAAATGCATAGATGAGTAATTTGCCAGTTTTGATTTATAAGGGTGAAATCAAATTGCAGAGAGTATGAACACATTGACGAATTTAAAGCCAGAATCAACATTCTGAAACTCAAATTCTTCGTCTAGGAACAAGAAGTAGAGGCTGTTCCTTCTGTAATGTTATGCCAAACTTTTCACTCATGTCTAACGTAGCAGGATCCTCTCCGTTTGGAAGAGACCAATCGAAGTAATATAACAAAGTGGCGATAATCAAATGAACTTGCTTAGCGGCCATGGGTAGTCCAGGGCAAATTCTTCTTCCTGCACCAAAAGGTAGAAACTCGAAATCATGCCCCTTGAAGTCCAGATCAGAGCCTAGGAACCTTTCAGGCTTGAAAGATAAAGGGTCTTCCCAGAGCGAGGGATCACGCCCTACAGCCCAAACATTCACAATCACTTCAGAATCTCTGGGAATCGTGTAATCCATAACCTTACAGGTCTCAAGAGCTCGGCGTGGAATAAGAAACGGCACAGGAGGATGTAACCTGAGTGTTTCATTTACACAGGCATTCAAGTAAGGAAGTTGAGAGACATGGGATTCTTTCAACGAATTTGTGTCTGTTTCTCTCTTTATTTCCTCGCTAACTTTCTTCAAGACTTCCTTGTTCTTCAGCAGCTCGGCAATTGCCCACTCTACTGTCGTGGCTGTTGTGTCTGTGCCTGCACTGAGCAGCTCCTGCAAATCAAGTAAAAGAAGAAAGCAGATGAGCTTAGGCTAATAATCAGTTTGGTTTGTTTTGTTAATCATGTCTTGATTTGATTCGAAGTCTGCATACCAGAGCCAACCAATTGATTTGAAGATCTTCGAATCCGTTCGCAAGAAAAACATCCAAGAAATCGCTTCTTGGACCATCGTGGACATGCTTTTCTCTTCTTTCCTTGATGTATTTTCCCCATATGCCAAACATTTGATTAACACATACTGCCATCTTTCTCTTTAGACCTTGAGGATCTATACCTCCAAGTATAGGATAAAAATCAGAAATATTTGGAGTAGCCCCCAACTTCATCATCCTCCACATAAGGCTTTTCAACCCAGTGGCAGCTCCATCATCTTCCAATCCAATCAAATCTACAGAGAATAAAAGGTTGGCTATTGTGTTAAAAACAATAGCAAGCACAACTTCTCCAATACCAACAACCTCCCCTTTTCTTCTTCCTATAAATTCCACCATCTCCCCCATCTTCTTCTCTCTCAAAACAGCTTGTGACTCTATTGCTTTAGCTGAGAATAGCTCGTTCCTGCACAAGGCTCTCAAGGACTTCCATCCATCAGAGCACTGGGTGGCCCAAACAATTGATATGCGGTCAAGGACATGGTTTTCAAAAAGAGCTGCTTTGAACACATATCTAGCAGAGAGCAAACGGTCATGAGATTTTAGAATTTCAGTTGCTGCCCTCTTCGAGGACCCAACAATGAGAAGCTGTTTTCCTAGTTTTAGTGAGATTAAAGGGCCATGAGTTTTGGCAAAGTTTGCCGTTGAGATATGAGGCTTTTTTCCAAAGTGGAGAATGTTGCCTATGATAGGCCATGGCTTGGGACCTGGTGGAAGAGACTGGTTTTTAGAAGAGGGTGAGGAAATGCTCTTGACGATAAAGAAGAGAAGAGGTAGAAGGAGAAGAAAGGGAGGGGATAAGAGGTCGAGCATATTCTCGAGGAACTCCGATTCACAGCATAATGACCATTCTAAGATAATTAATAATCTACAAGATATATCTACCAGTCACAAGTTAGGAAAACTATTTTTATTAAAAAAACAAAAAAAAAATGTATTCTGAATACAAAAATCAGATCCCAAGTTGACAAACCGGCCTAGATCAGGTCTGGTAACAATGATTATCATCACAGCTTCGGCAACCTGACAAGGGCAGAAACAAAACTGCACGCAGATCCAAGAAATTAAACTACAAGACAGGAAGAACTGGATATAAAAAGCAAGTATAAAACAAACTAAATTAAATTACAATTAGAACGAACCAAAAGCTAAAAGGCATATATAAACCTCGGCCTGCAGAAAATATTTTGCATTTGGCCGTAAGGTATGTGATCATAAGAATAATGTCATTAAAATCTTGATGGAAACATGCTATTGTTTTTTACGTTCATAACAACTTGTCATGATTCTGCAAACTAAAACCTTAAGAACACATATAAATTCATAATTGGATCCCGCTTTAAAATCATAATTCACCAGCTCATAATCTTCTTCTTATTTCTTTTCTTAATATTTAGAATTATATACTTATTTCCCAACGCTTTTAGTAGATAAAGTTGTGAGAGTAGCTAGCACTTCCTTAAAAAAATAAAAAGGATATCTCGGGTTCCAGCTCTACCTGTGACGAATTCTATAGCTTAAAACCATCCCCAAAAATATCGAGGCTGAGAGACTTCTCGAGGTTGTGTGTTGAGCTCTCATGGAGTTTCAAAGGGCACCTCAGCCATGACCAAAGAAAATGATTGTGGCAGCAGCTTCATCACCTATGGTTAACAGTTTTTGTAAATTAGGCAAGAGGATTTGTTTCTTAGATTATATATAGGTTTGAATTTTTTTAAAATGTTATATAAAAATTATTTCTTATGAACACATAAATCCAAACATGAATGCTAATTTAATACGTGACTAGGTTATTTTTAGTCTTTGATGTATGAAGGCCCTATATCTTCACCATTAATCTTCAGGACTGATGGAGTTGGGCTGAGCATCTACACTTTAAACAAAAGAAGAATATTCAGCTCGAGCCCACCCGTAGTCATGGCCGAGATGCTCTAATGGGTCGAAAACACCTGTATAGCCGCCTAGACCCGTCCAAATCTTTTGAGTTTCGACTGATAGATTAAAAAACAATTCTTGTTTTGATCGACACTTAATCTTACATTTACACGTAATTATATCTGATTCAATTTTTAATATTTTATAAGATAAAAACCTGATTCATTTTATTTTAGGGTTTTTCAGACTAAGTGTTTTGTGGATATTATAGATTTTTAAAGGTTGAATATATTAATTCCATTATTCTTTTACTATACTAAAAAAATATAGGGTTGCAAAAAGAGCATCTATTATACAGATAAGTGAAAAAATTGATATTTATTGGGTATGTTATTAATTTTAATAAAGATAAGTGAAAAAATTGATATTTATTTGGTATGTTATTAATTTTAATAAATAAATTAAATATTAAATAAATCTGATCATTTGAAGGAAAAAAAAAATTCTAGATTGTGTAGTTGGAACTACACGGTTGTTATTTTTTAATATGTTTTTTTTTTTAATAGTATTGACCAATTCCAAGGCTCTACAATATTGACAACGGGCAGCTAGTATATCCACATTCCATTAAAAAAACAATAACCTAAAAGATTTAGTGAGTTTGACGAAGCTCTTTCATATAATATTAATATTGGAATAATATTTTCTTTTAATTTTTTCAGCCCTTCAGTTCTTTTTAGTTTTATTGCTTTACAATTTAGTTCTTTAAAATTATGTATTTTTAAAAATTTATTTTCATAATTTACCCTCACAAAATTTATACAGAATTATTTTAGTTTAAACAAAATATTCTATTGTGGGTGGATTGCTTTTCAATTTTGTAAAAAAATTATTAAATTTTATCATTTTTACATGATTAAGTCAAGTTAAGGGATCAACATTGAATAATAAAAGAAAAGACAGCCTTATATATATATAGATACACACACCACTTTTTTTTGCTAAAATTTGCTTAAGAGTTTTGTTAAAGTTTTTTGTTGGTCTTTTTAGTTTATGAAACATATATTTTGGTCTAAAATTTTATTTTATATTCTTTTTAGTCATTGATTTGAGATAGGAGAAAGAAAATCACTTAAAAACGGTAAAAAAAAAAGGAAATTTATCAACTAGCCAAGGTTTTAGCCACAAGAAAGGTCATTTTATATATCACTGGATTCTTTTGACGAAATAAGTTCCATTGATGTGTTCCTTGGCCTTCAACTTACATGAACAAGTAGATCGAGGCTTGGAAAGCGGTTGATTTTACATTTTGGCTTGATTTTCTTTCAAGTTTAAGACCACAAATAAGTTTTTTAAGGTCACTATATTTTTTTTTAAGTGTATTTGGGTGAAAATTTGGTTGAAAAATAGGTTTTTGAGCTCAAAAGTTATACCTTGATTTTGCAACCATCATTGGTGGTTGGAAACTTGGTTTATAATCAACATGTTGTCCATTATAGTAGACAACAAGTCATTTATTTTGAAAAAAACTAGTCTTTTGACTCGAAAAAAAACCTATGTAATTTATATGTTAATATGTCGACATATTACATTCACAACTCTACAATATTAACATCGCACAAAACCAACTTGGAGTTGGAGCTTGGGAGTTAAAATTGATTAAATTTATAAATGAGTAATTCATCATTTTTGTTGGATAAGAGTGAGATCAAATTGCAAAAAGTATAAATACTAATGGATTAATGAATTTTATACTAAAATCCATTTACCTAAAAAACCCATGGATAGAAGGGTTAAAAGAAAAGTAATCTATTATAAAAGCTTTACAGAGGTCAAAACTTAAAAAAAAAGGGTTGGTAAATGTCGAACCCAACTACCTTGAGCTTAACTTTGTACTAGGCCTAAATTTATCATAAATGTGTGGGTTTGACAATATACCTGACCCAATTCCCTTGGGTCTAGGCCCAAACACTAGTGAGTCTAACAAGATATTAAACCCAACTCTCTTGAGCTTGGGTATGTGTTAGGCCCAAGTGTTTGAGAGCCTAACAAGATGTTAGACCTAACTCCTTTATACTCGGCTGCGTACTAAGCTCAAACGCTTGGGAATTTGGCAAAATATCAAACCCAAATCCTTTGAACTGAACTCAGCTATGCACTAGGCCTAAGCGCTTGTGGTTCTGATAAGATGATAGATCTAACTTTTTTAGACTCAGCTATGTGCTAAGCTCAAGTGCTTTGAGGCTTGAAAAGATAAACCCAACTCTCTTAGATTCATCTATGTGCTAGACTCAAGTGCCTTTAGACCTAAAAGGATGCTGGATTTAGCATTTTAAAGTCTAGGATTGTCCCATACCTTAACGTATAATAGAGGATCTTAGGGTTATCATCTCTCTACACCCTTGTTGTGTAAAAGTCCTCTGAGAGTCGGCTATATGTCAATCAACATTAATACTGATTATAAGGATTGATCCCATTAACATTAATATTGTGTATGAAATGATATAGGACTACCTTCTATAGGCATGTGGTACTCCAATTAGCATTGAAACTATGTGAGAAGACATTTATATTAGCTTAATGTTAATGTAAGAGACTCCTTCCTCACTTGGGTGTGAAAAAAAAAACTTTTGACCCCTCGAACAAAAAGAAAAAAATTTAAGGTATAAATGTTATAATATTTTCTAAAAAATTCATGTAAAGGATCTACAATCTTCACTCTTCTATAATATATTCTTGGTATTTATCATATATGAACTAAAAACAACCATTCTTGTTCTAAAAATTTAATATATTCTTGGTATTTATCCCAAATCATTTATTACAATTTCTTATTATAAAATTACTGACTTAATCATCATAGAGTCCCGAAATTCCACCAACAGGCTGAACTACCTTGCAAGAATCTACACCTCGATTATCAACCTTTTAGATCCTTAATTTTGGAGAATAGAATATTGATATGAATATACAATCATTTTTTATCCAAACACTTAAAAACTCAAGTTTCTTATCATACTAGATTATGAAACATCATCAAATACAAATATATTTTGGGAAGTTTAATGCCATAAGTAACATTATGTAACTTAAATTCTTTAGATAGGAATACTAAGTAAGTAGAGGTTGTTCCTTCTGTAATGTTATGCCAAATTTTTCATTCATGTCTAACATGGAGAATGTTGCTCATGATAAGCCATGGCTTGGGACCTAATGAAAGAGACTGGTTTTTAGAAGGTGAGGAAATGTATTTAAAGATGAAGAAGAGAAGAGGTAAAAGGAGAAGAAAGGGAGGGGATAGGAGGTTGAGCACTTTTGTCAAAGATGTTTGATCTATAGTTTTGGTTTCATATCTCCGCCCAATTTTTACTTTTATTATAGTTGTGAAATCTAATTGATTAAAAACAATTGCATAATTACATTATTGGGTTAATTTATAGATTATTCAATCATTTTAGATTAATTATTTTTAATTAAAATAATGCTATTTTGGTTTCTCAAAAAAAAAATTGTTAACTAAATAGATTTGAAATTGATTTGACTTGATCAGTCAAATTAAAATGAAAATTAATTTAATTTAAAATTTATTTTGATTTTGATTTTGATTTTGAGTCATAGATTTTTCAAGTCAATTGAGCTTGATAATTATGCTTTGCACAACCCCGTAATATAATTTCTTATCAAAGAAAATTAATTGGATTTAGAAACATCATTCCTTGTACAAGAATTAATGTTTATAATGTAATCACACTAATGTACATTTAAGACTTATACAAGAATTATCTCACTTTAAAAGATAATATTATAAATGATTAAGTTCAAGTCTTTATAGAACTGTAATCTTACTCAAGAATATGAAAACATGATTTTAAGTCATTTAGATTTCAAAGCTTTAGGATAAAAAAAGTATTTATAGGAGAAAATTTATTTTGGCCATTACTCATAAAGAATACAATAAGAGTAAGAAAATTTTATTTTTATAAAGGCTCTTTTAAATGTTAGGAATGATCATATTCCTAATTTTAAAAGAAAAAAAGTTATGGTAAAACCAACTTGAGTGTTGAGCACCTTTATATTCAAATTACTAGTTTGTCACTTTTAGCTTAAAATAAATAAAATTGTAAGAACAATTTCTTTTTAGGTAAAAATGAATAGAAAGCTTTACTCTTCATTTTAAAATGAATAGAGTGATAATACTAAAATATATGATAATATGATTTATAAGGTATTTATCAAAATATAAATCTTGAAAATGAAAATATTTTGGATGGTGAATCTCAACAATAAAAATATTTTGGATGAAATTGATTTTATGATATCAAGGTAAATTTCATAAGGACTTGATAACATTAAAAAAGAGCCTATGCATCTTTAAGTCCATCTTGCATCCAAGGAGTCCATATAGCTTCAAATTGATGTGTATAAATTCCTACAATATTAAAATATTTGAAAAATATATTAAATTTATTAATTTTTGTTATCATAAAAACAAATATATTAAATCCATAGATGATCAAGGACCTTTGATCTAATGATTTTTTTCTTTAAAATCAATGAAATTTTCTATTTTTAGGGATTAATGTCCATATTTTTTAAATTAAAAAAATCACATATTTTTAAGGATTAAAGCCTGCGTTCATGTGAATTTTACATTTACTTAATTTTTATTAAGAATCATAATTTTATAAAATTGGTCAAATTGAAGAAAAAACATTATAATAAGCATTATATGTATTACAAAACAAAAACATAGAAATTACTACTGGAAACATTAATGCCATGCATTTTCTTAGTTGTTATATATTCTATGCCTGACGACTACGCACAAACTTTTCTTGATAGGAAGTTTGTGCCAGAAAGCATGAGTCCATGAATTGTGTACATGAGATTGCATGGAGGGTTATATTGAGATACCTCTGTATCCACATAGCAACATCAAAACTAGGGCATAAGCTAATAATAGAAAGCTAGACGAACTCCTTCAAGGGCTCCAATGGTTGGAACCTTTAATTTTCTAGTAATTTATATGTTGAAGAACAGGGAGGCACGATGTGATCCGCTGGACCAAAATGCACATTTTCTCCTCACCTGGACAGTATCTACTCGACTGGATTAGCCTAGCCGACCCACTTACTCCCCAAATCCCACTTACAAATCATCATATAATTATTTTATTAAGTAAACATTTGTCAATACCATTAATTTAATATTCCAATCTCTCCCCCTCTAACTTTCCATTTCTCCACCTATTATTTTGGTTTATTGTCCCCTAACAATACCTTCCATGTCTAAGCAATTAAACATTATTATAAGATGTCTCTTTCCTTTTTTTTTTAAACGAGAACACCTCTAACACTCATCGCCTACATGATCAACTTGATTCAAAACCTATCTCTCTTCAACCCCTTTTCTCTCAATCCCTCCCTAACCCCTAACCACAATAAGTAGAGAGTTTTGCTGGGAGAAACAAACGTACGTTAACCTTGAAAACAAGAAAAAACAAACTCAAGGAGGGGAGATTTCCCTAGCTAACCATGGCTGGTCCTAATCAACAATACCATGCCATCTCCAAACCCGTCACCGCCAATTTCCCTTTCTTCAAGAAGATCAACCTCTACACCTTACTCCTTGTCCTTTTCCTTTGCACCCTCTCTTATCTCTTCGGTTCCTGGAGCACCACCACTGTTTCAATCCCATGCGACCCCCCAAAACCCACCACCACCGTAACCAAAGAAGGAAAATCTCTTGACTTTGCAACCCACCACAGTGCAGGTGATTTAGATGTCACGTCAACATCAGAAGTCAGAACCTACCCTTCATGCAACGTGAATTTAAGTGAGTACACGCCATGTGAGGATCCTAAGAGATCATTTAAATTCAGCAGGCATCAATTAATATACGAAGAAAGGCATTGTCCAGAGAAAGACGAGATACTAAAGTGTCGCATACCAGCTCCATACGGGTACAGGAACCCTTTTACATGGCCTGCAAGTAGGGACTATGCTTGGTACAATAACGTGCCACACAAGCACCTAACGGTGGAGAAGGCAGTGCAAAACTGGATCAGATTTGAAGCTGATCGGTTTAGATTTCCTGGTGGAGGGACTATGTTTCCTAATGGCGCTGATGCTTATATTGATGATATTGGAAGATTGATTGATCTCAAAGATGGGTCTATTAGGACTGCCATTGATACTGGCTGCGGGGTAATTAAACTCCTAACGCATAATCTCCACTAGTATTTTTTTTTCTTCCATAATATTATCTTATTAAATCATTATTTTTTTCCATATTTTTAATTTTCTTTTTCAATTGTAATAACTGGTAAAGTCTGTAACTATCCATAATAATTGCGGGATGTCTAAAATCAGGGTTAAGAGTAAATTTTAGATTTTCTTTTTATTTTTGGAATGATTTTAATGATTTTTTGGGCAAGTGAAACAATGGGATGGGATAAATACGGAATGAATATGTTAGATTTCGATCGTATCATTGCAAATCTGAGTAATGAGATTTGATTTACTACTATATAAAGCGTCAAGAAACTAATTAAGAAATATATCTTACTTTCTTTTATTAGTTAGCCAAGAAAATTCCAACTATCCACCAATTTCACAATCCCCTATTAATTGTACATTCTCGTTTTCCGATCACTTAATTGAGACAAGGGGAGCTTGTTTACTGCTTGTGAAATTCAATGGGAATTTGGGCCTTTTTTTACAAGTTAAAGAATTTTGCATATACGAGTGAAAGAATTTTCCAGGCCCTGAAATTCGTTGCAACTAGTGCAGGTTGCAAGTTGGGGAGCTTATCTTCTGTCACGCAACGTATTAACAATGTCCTTTGCACCAAGAGACAATCACGAAGCACAGGTGCAATTTGCCCTAGAAAGAGGAGTTCCTGCCTTGATCGGGATTATGGCCTCAAAAAGGCTCCCATACCCATCTAGAGCCTTCGACATGGCACATTGCTCTCGTTGCCTTATTCCATGGGCCGATTTCGGTACATATACATACCTTGAACCAGAATTAATCATCTTTCAGGACTTGTCTGCTAGGCATTGTGGTGATTTGAATGATGAACAGAAGGGCATATTTCATGCAAAAGTTCTTATTAGCTTTTTTCTTCAATGTGTGAAACAGGAGGGCAATATTTGATTGAAGTCGATCGAGTTCTAAGGCCAGGTGGGTATTGGATTTTGTCTGGTCCACCAATTAATTGGGAGTCTCATTGGAAGGGCTGGGACAGAACAGAAGATGATTTGAATGATGAACAGAACAAAATTGAGACCGTGGCTAATAGCTTATGTTGGAAAAAGTTGGTGGAGAAAGATGACATTGCCATATGGCAAAAGCCAATCAATCACTTGAATTGTAAAGTTAACAGGAAAATCACACAAAACCCACCGTTCTGCCCTGCTCATGATCCTGACAAAGCCTGGTACATACTCTTTGCAATCCGAAGAAATGTACATTTTTCTTGTGTGGTATGGTTTTAACACTTGACTAATGGGAATTCCATTCTATTTTTTTTTCAGGTACACAAACATGGAGACTTGTCTGACTAACTTGCCTGAGGTATCTACCAACCAAGACGTTGCCGGCGGAGAATTGCCGAAATGGCCTGAGAGATTGAATGCTGTACCCCCAAGAATTAGTAGAGGAACTTTGGAAGGGATTACAGCTGAAACTTTCCAAAAAGATACAGCACTTTGGAATAGGAGAGTGTCATATTATAAAGCTGTAAATAACCAATTAGAAAAACCAGGAAGGTACCGGAACATTTTGGACATGAATGCTTACTTGGGTGGATTTGCTGCTGCTCTTATAAATGACCCACTTTGGGTTATGAACGTGGTTCCTGTCCAAGCCAGTGCTAACACTCTTGGAGTAATTTACGAGCGAGGATTAATTGGAACATATCAGGATTGGTAAGCAGAACACACACTAATGTTTAATTTGTTGCTATTAAAATTGAATTGAGGTGTAATGATTTCAATTTCTTTTACAGGTGTGAAGCAATGTCTACTTATCCAAGAACTTATGACTTCATCCATGCTGATTCTGTATTTAATCTCTATGACGACAGGTAAGGAATTATTTAGTGAAATTTTTCTGCGGCCTTTTCTGTTCTAAAATATGCAGAATCATGGTCAATAACATTGTTATATATATATATATGCAAGAAATACCTAACACATGGTCATGTGGGGACAGAAAATATTCGCTTATTAGTTTTTCTTCATATATAGGATATAGAATTGTGTAAAAAAAAAAGGAATTACTGATTTCTGACATGAATTTTTGTTGCAGATGTGAAATGGAAGATATTTTGCTAGAGATGGATAGAATTCTGAGACCTGAAGGAAATGTAATATTAAGAGATGATGTTGATGTGTTGGTGAAGATTAAGAAAATAACTGATAGATTGAACTGGGACAGTCGAATTGTTGATCATGAAGATGGACCTCATCAAAGGGAAAAACTTCTTTTTGCTGTCAAGTCTTACTGGACAGCTCCTGCTGATCATCAGAAAGAGTCCACCACATCTTCTTAATGAGCTATTAATTTCCACTTTTTTGTTTTCTTATTCTTAGATATTGTTCTTATTTTTTACTCTCAAACATGTTTCTTAGAATAGTTAAACCTTGACCAAATCAGAACTCTCCAAATTATGTTACTCCTCTTGAATTGGACACAGAAGAGCCTCGCCGGCTAGCCCTCTTGATTCAAATTTTTTGTATTTACTTTTATCAATGAAATGGAAATGCACCGAAGCGAGAATATTTCCTGTACTGGCCAGATTTTTACAAATAAATCTGATGATCTAACTACATTGAATCCAACACAGTTGTTATGAGCTCAAAATTTGTAATAGGTTAGTCATGTAAGAAATCAACTCTATGTGGCCAAATGATTAGTACTTAAAAGTGCATTTTTATCATGGTTTTATATCATCATTTTGCACTTGAAGTATCAATAACTCCTTAACCAAAGCATGTTTTATAATAATGTATCTAATAAGATAAGATACCTATAATTTGTGGTAAATGTCTATTTTTAATGCAGGTCTATCACATAAATGAAAGGATTGATTGATGACTTGAAGAACTTAAATTGCATGGATAAAGAGATGGTCAAACTTAGAAAAGAGATGTCGGTGCAATCCAAACCGGAACACTGTTCGGTAATTGGGTTATATCTGGAGCTACAGATCTCAGATTTAGGTCCAATTTATATGGATGGAAAGGTAAGACATAGGCCTAGAACTTTCATATGGAGCCCAAGATCTAAAAAGGCCATTATCAAGTCCAAATTGTAGCAACAACAAAGAAGCCCGAATCTGTCTTCCAGCCCGAGCACTGTTCGGTATTTTGGCCATATCTGGAGTTCTAGAAGTCCAAATGAGCTGAATTTTTTACACAAGAAAGCTGAGACAATTGCCTACAACTTTCATGTTTGCACCTGGCTCCAGTTTTGACGTTATCAATGACGTTTTGGGCAGACAAGAGAAGATAAGGATTGTCACCAAGTCAAAAGTTGGCCACCCACTTATCAATTAGTCATCAAATCAATAGTTCCCAATTTTGGCCTATAAAAGGAGACATTTGCCATGCATTTAGGCATCTTGGTTTCCAGATCAAGATCATGCTCTTCTTTTCTCTCTTTGTATTTTTTGTAATTTTTTATGCTTTGTTTTCATTAATATTAAGTTTATGCCTTTCATTTCCTTTCCTTTACTTAGTTAACTTTTATGTTGTTATTTTGTTTATTTATTTTTCTTTCTTTCATTATGTCTAGCTAAGTTAATTATGTCAAGGTGAAAAGGTTACACTAATGGTGTGAGAATAAATATAATGTAAACTTAATATGGACTTTAATGTTTGATACTAACATGTTTTATATTTGTTATCTTGTTCACTCTTTAATACTTTGCTTGTTAAATGACTAATCTTGATTTATGTTGTATAACACTTGGTACAACAAATGCTTGGCACTTTCATAGCCCATAATGTATGGTATAACCGACACCTGAGCTATGAAAGGAACTTGATTTGTTGTTAACATAAGTTATAATCATGAATGCTTGACGAGATTTACAAGTATTAGCTTTAATTGAATAAGATGACTAATGTAATCATGTTAACAATATATAATCTGATTGGAACCTCCTTTGTGTGTGGTTTCCAATTCAATAATAAGAGTTTATACTATACTTGTTTGATATACCATTAGTGGAACCTCTAACCTTGACATTTGTTATTATTATTGTTTAATCCTTACATTAATTTTCCATCTCCAAGTTCTCATCATCATCATCTTCTTCTTCTTCTCTTTCTTTATTATTATTATTATTATTATTATTATTATTACTATTGTTGTTGTTGTTATTGTTGTTTTATAATTGTTGTTTATAATTTATACAATTAACCTCCCTGTGGTTCGACCCCGGTCTTGCCGGGTTATTTATTACTTCGACACTCCTGCACTTGGGAGAAGACATCAATCTTTTCGTCGTGTCACCAAACTTTATCTATAAATAAGGCAAAAGCTAGAAAACATAAGACATCAAAGTAAGCTAGCAAGCACAAAAGCATTTGAAATCTAATCAGTAGAAATTAGATAATCAAATATGGCAGCACTCAAATCCCTTAGCTCCCCAGTAGCAGTGCTTCTCTTGCTCACTGCACTTGCAGTGCAGACTCAACTGGCTCCCTCGCAGCAATGCACATCCCAGCTCAATAACCTAAATGTGTGTGCACCATTTGCGGTACCTCGTGCTGCTAACACCAACCCGAGTGCAGGGTGTTGTAATGCACTAGAGGCAGTGCAACATGACTGCCTCTGCAGCACTCTCCAGATCTCGTCTCGCCTTCCTTCTCAATGCAATCTTCCACCTCTCACTTGCGGTAACTAGTAGGTATGAACTTAATGAATCAAACTTCAAGAATTAAATTATTATAGATAAGAAACAGTATTAACATCTTAATTAATAGCAAGTGCCAATTTTATTCCACAGACCAACAATTCCTAGCAACAAAAATATATGATATGATCCATCGTACATGCAAAGAGCCAACGTTCATACCTAAGCATGAATTCTCTATTACTTGGATCATAATAGCTCTCTCTCTCTCTCTCTCTCTCTCTCTCTCTCTCTCTCTCTCTCTCTCTCTCTCTCTCTCTCTCGCTATATGTATACATATATTTACTAACAAATCCAGGAAGATTATGATAGACAGATAAATAAATAAATTTTATTATCATTGAGGAATACATGTAAAAGAAATGAAAAAAATATAGACATGAAATAAATAATTTTTTCTTTAAAATAGTTTTAAAATTAATTTTTGTATCATGTACACGGAGAATTGTTCTCTCTACCTCTACTATTTTTATTTTTTTGTTCTTAAATAATAACTAAATATTGTCTAAGAATTTTATAATAGCTTGAATCAGATGAATTATTATATTAAATAAACAGACAAAAATTAATCAAAGTCTTGAATCAGATGAATTATTATATTAAATAAGATATAATAGCTACAAAATTGTGCAACAACTTCCTAAATGCTTGAATTTGTTGAAATCCTCACCAAAACTTTGTTTGTACAGGTTAAGTGGGGTGTTTTAAAAAACAATTTCTCTTAAATAAAAATATTTCCTTTAGAGAATGCTAAGTTCTTCTCATTTAGAGACCGCAATTTCTTTATTTATTTTTTGATAAATTAATTATTTTACATATGAATGATTTATTTGAATTTTAATCAAAGGAACTTTAATTGCATTTAGCATGATTTTTATATATATAAGTTTTACTTTAATTAATAATGAAAAAGTTAATCTTTATAAATAATTCTTTTTTCTTTTTTCAAAATAAGGATAATGTTACTTACGATTAATAAGTATGAAGTTAAAAATTCTAATTTTCACTCAAAAGTAAAATATTAATTAAACCTACGTCAAAAATTATTTTTAATCACGTATACTTATGATTTTATTCAATTCAATAGTTCACAAATAACTTTAATCAATTTACAAAATTCGCAATAAATTCAATTTTAATTTTCACTTTCTAAAACTCAATATATCTCGCTAATAAAAAAAGGGGAAAAAAAAAACGAAAAGAGTTTTTGGATAAATTGCATCAACGTCCCAAAACTCTTACAAATTATATTTAGGCCCGAGCACTCGGGCACCTGGAGGGGATTCCACTGATGGGAATTGGGATGGGATGGCATGCTGTTCCAGACAAGTACTGAAGTGACTCATAAACATGAACTTTGCCGTACAATCTCAAATCCCTCTCCTCCTCTTCCTCTATATAACAAGAACCTGTTGGATATGAAGCTTTGAGACCTCGAAAACCCTACTAAAGGTACACACTGTATCTCTATCTTTCCATGCCCTGTAATTTATAGAAATGTAGCTTAGTATCAATCAAGACTCTTGACTTTTGTGGGTTTCTAGTTTCATAATTTAGTTTAGAGAAATGGGTTTGTTTTTAGTGTAAAAACAATGCCGGTTTTGAGCTTTGGGGAACCTTTTGTGTGTATATTGTGTTGTGTAGTTGTTAGTTTCAATTCAAGAGAAACTTTATTTTTGCGTGTTATTTTTTTTATATTAGCACTGGTAAGTTCACCGACAGTGGCATTTTATGGAGTATATTTTTCAACAAATAATTCAATGAATACAGTGTCTAGTATTTAATTTCTTAGGTAAGGGACTTTTAATGACTTTAAAAAATTTAAATGCGATTATTACGTTGAAATGAATGCAAATTTGCTTGTATTTGTCGCGCATTTTCATAGGCAGATGATGATTGTAGTTTAAGAATTTTGATGGATTTGTCAGTTGTGATGCCTGTCAAAGTGAAGTAATGATTGTTGTTTTGTCTTTGTTTTCTATAATGTGTCTATGTTGTCCTTATTTCTTCCTGTTTCTAGAATATCAATGAGTAGAGATGGTGATTAATTAGGTACTCCTTATGATGCCAGCATGGAATTGGACTTCCAACGTCAGATAAGATGGACTTGAACATAGATCAGGACTGTTGTAGTTCAAATTCTGCACTGGTAAATGCATCTCAACTCAGTGCTTCATCAAAAGATGATGCTTATAGGGGTGGGTTACTAAAAATTGGTACAGAGTTTGAATCTGAAGAACATGCTTACAGAATTTACAGCAAGTATGCTGAAGTGGTAGGCTTCAGTGTTCGAAAAGATTGGTTAAATAGGAGTAAAGTGCATGGTCTAGTGGTGTCTAGAAAGTTTACTTGCTCTAAGGAAGGTTATCGGCGGAAAGACAAGAGAGACCTTAATGTGAAGAAGCGTCATAAAGAAACAAGAACTGGTTGCTTGGCTCACATGATTGTCACTCGCCAGCCTGATGGTAGATACAGAGTGACACATTTTGAAGCAGAGCATAATCATGATAATATAGACCCAAATAATGCTGACACACAGCTATTACAGAGGGAGTTATTTGTTGATCAAGCTGCCAAAGCTGACTTGTATACAGGGACAGAATCAAGCTCAACCTATGGACTGATGAACAGACGAATTGAAGTTTGTCAATCTCTTGATTATCTGGCCATGGATTTTGAAAATTCCCTACGGTCTGAAAGGATTAGAGATATGAAGGAAGGGGAAGCAGGACGTTTGTTGCGTTATTTTCATAGGCAGCACATTGAAAACCCATCATTTATTCATGGCATTCAGGTTGATATTGATGACAAAGTAAGTAACATATTCTGGGCTGACGATAAAATGGTAGTGGATTATGACCATTTTGGTGATGTGGTTTGTTTGGACACTATTTACCGAACAAATAAAGATCTTCAGCCGTTTGTACAGTTCATTGGAGTGAACCATCACAATCAAGCAATAATTTTTGCTGCTGCACTTTTATTCGATGACACTGTTGAATCGCTCAAGTGGCTGTTTAATACATTTCTAGAGGCAATGTCTGGAAAGAAGCCAAAAGTCATTCTTACAGATCAAGATGCAGCAATAGTGGAAGCAGTCAATTCAATTTTACCAGAAACGAGCCATCGTATCTGTGTCTGGCAGATGTATCAGAATGTTCTTAAGCATCTTAGCCATTCAGTGGAGGATATTGAATCCTTTTCTAGTGACTTTCGAAGTTGTATTTATGACTCCAATTACGAGGAGGCTTTTGTTCATGCTTGGGAGAGTCTGCTGGACAAATACGGCCTTCAACAAAATGAGTGGCTAAGATGGATGTTTAGAGAAAGAGAGAAGTGGTCCATGGTATATGGCAGTAACACATTTTTTCTTAACATGAAAGGCTCACATGTGGTTGAAGATTTATCTAATAACTTGAGAAGTTATCTAAACTCTGACCAAGATGATGCGCTTCAGATTTTCAAGATTTTTGAAAGGGTGGTAAATGAGCAACGTGTCAAAGAAAAACATGCTAATGATGAAATGACTAGATGCATGCCAAGGTTACTAGGTAATGTAGTTTTGCTAAAGCATGCAAGTGCTATTTATACGCCAAAGGCATTTGAAATATTTCAGAAGGAATATGAGAAGTGTTTAAATGTCGTAGTCAGCCAGTGCAATGAGAATGGATTTTTGCTTGAATACAAAGTCAAAACATTTGGACGGACTCAAGAATATACAGTCACAATCAATTCAACAGATGACACAGTAGTTTGCAATTGCATGAAATTTGAGAATGTAGGATTTTTATGTGGCCATACTTTGAAAGTTCTTGATGATCGGAACATAAAGATGGTTCCATCTCGATATATCTTGAAGAGATGGACAAATTATGCAAGGCTAGGAAGAGCAAGAAATAGCAATGATTTCACTGCTCAAGAAAACCCAAAGTTGGTTGTAGCTAACCGTTACAAAGATTTGTGCCGCAACATATTGAAAATGTCAGCCAGGGCAGCTGAATCAGAAGATGCATTTCAGTTTGCCTTAAGAAAACTAGATGAGTTAATTGAAGGTGTGGAGAAGATCTTGATGTTGAAACCTGATGAGGGTCATGGTATCAATTCAAGTAGCACCATAGTGAATGGTCACGAAAGTGAAAATGCAGAGTTGTTCTTGAATGAGAAGGCAATCGAGGATCCAGGAGAGGACAACAGAGTTGAGGGATCAAAAGAAAGGCAGAGTGATGTTCCTGATAGACATCAACTGAAAAATGTGGTTGGAAAAGGCTGTCAGAAAAAAAGATTTCAGTTTGCACAACCACCCTCCCCTAATACCATCAACGGCATTTCAAGTCCTCCACAAGCATGTGTTACTACTGAAGGCCCACCTCACAGTCCTCTTTTGCAGGTTATTCTAACCATAATTACTTGGATCCGCCCATGACTGAGCTAAAATTGAACGATCCTTTCATGTGTATCGTGCAGGGCGTGTATAATTTTGAGGCCAATCAGGTGGTTCAGTGCAAGTACCCGCTGCAGAATCCAGTAGGTATGGACCATCAAGATAATCCTAACATGTACCGACAATCAAATTTTTATGCTGACTAGCAAGACTCACCTAGTCAAACTCCATCACTCCAGGTAATATTCATAAACTTTTAAATTCTCCATATACATTGAATTGGTACCATTTTATTTATCAGGCACTCTGGTGCAGGAATCTTTAATCCCTTACTAACAATGCTCAATTGAGGCAGGTAAATATTTAACTCGAAAATGGCAATAAATCTGGATGGCAACCGATCTTAGCATATTGATCATCTCCTTTCTAATTTTCTTTGTAGGCGATGGATCTTGATTGTCAACATCCTCATTCATCTTCAATCTTACTATGCGATCTTTGATTCAAAACTTCTGACACTTCTTATGGCGATGGATCTTGATCGCCAACATCCTCATTCATCTTCAATCTTACTATTCGATCTTTGATTCAAAACTTCTGACACTTATTATCTTGGACTCAAAGTTAAGATGAAGAATATGGGGTCACATTCTTCTCCCATGTTTGTATCCTGTGCCTTTATACAGCCACAAATGCTTCTATTGTTTCCTCATATAGTAAGTTTGATTGCAAATGAGGCAATATCTACATAAAACAGAAAGCAAGATTATCACAGAATAATTTCATTTATAAGTGCAAGTATTCTCCTCCTGAAATTCTTACTGTGCTTTTGTGTTGTTTTCCTAGTTAACGGCAAATGTATTATCAAAGGCTTGTTATAATTACAGCCAAAACTATATATAATAGCCAAAAGTAGGAGTTCTATTTCAAATCTAAAATTACTTGTAAAAACCACAGCTACACCAATATATAGATCATCAGTAATACAAAAGAGATGATCATAATTGGTTGGAAAAACTATGGCAGGACAGTTGTCCAGAAATCAGTTGATTTCAAGACATCGAAATGAGCAAATGTAGTTCATTTGTCTTAAGCAGCAGTGCTGCAGAGCTCATGGGAATCCTTTCGGGGATTGAAAAACCAGCACCTGAGACGTTCAGATGCCTTGTCCACCTACGAGAAAAGATACTTGTTATTGACTACATATATATTATTTTGAGTTCTACCTGTATAGAATATTTACTTTCTTTTCTACAAACCTGTTCATCCCAATCAGTCCTCCATGTAATGAAGGACAAAATAAGTGTTTGCACTTAACTCCACTCAACAATCCCATCCATAGACCCTGTGAAAGAGTTAAAAGAATACATCGTTACATGTTTGACTAATGTCTCTACATGAGCAAGAAAATAAACTAGAGTTTTAGGCTGCTTGCAGGTGTTATTAAACCCTTAAGTACTCGATAAACTAACACTTTGACTTGAGTTGGATTTTATATTTAACCAGATGAGAATTAACTCGGTTAAATCTATTAGACAGACTTGACGGGGGAGCTCATGATTAAGGTTACTGGGTAGCTGAATTTTTAAACTGCAAATGACTACTTTTCTCCTCCCCATTGTCAGAAAATAAGGGTAGCAATTGAGATAAGCATTTTGATTAAAAAGAAAAGCTGCTGCCAGAACCAATAATTGAATTTATTCGCTCTATTTTTACATTTCTATAATTTTTTGACCTATCTAGAAATAAATTATGGTTAAATTGACCAGACCACACTAAATTGCTACTGATTTTTAGACTGCCAGCAGTAATGTTTCTGAATGGTTTTCTAACCTAATAATGGATAAAGGAATGTTTCAGAATGGTTTTCAAACCTAATAATGGATACAAAGAGAGATGGTAGAAGGATAAGTCCATAGATTTAATACAGAACTCGAACATCAATATTGATGTATGGGGATTTTTAACCGATATTTTTGTTTTTTTTAATTAGTTTTTTTTAGATTTAATTTTAAAAATATTTGATTTTATGGTATTTTTATATTTTTTGTATTTAGTTTAAGAGATAAAATATTAAAACTGATAATTTTGTTTTTTTCTTCTATTTAATTTAGGAATCCTTATATATAACTCTATAATTATTGAGTGAGATTCTTTCCTTTTAAGATACACCTAGGACTGACATGGATAATATTGTTTAGCTTGCATTTTAAAAGATTATTTAAAAGAAAAAATCCAATAATAAAATTTTAAATTATGTTTTTTTTGGTATGATGATTTTTTTCAACCGAATTTTGTATTGCTTGTACTTGTTGTCTTTCTTGTATTATTATTGTCGTTGTCTATTTTTATAAATATTTATTTTTATTAGTATTTATTAGTATTATAGTTGTATCAATCGGTATCAGAACGTAATAATTTCTATTAATTGGTTATTATGTATTATTGAATAATCATGGATATAAAAAATTATAGAACAAAATATGCTTATAGGAGCTAATGAAGAGTTTTTCTTTTAGGAAATGGATGTTTAGAAAGTAATAATAAAAAAATATAGAGAGACATATAATAGAATTGATAAAGAGCCTAAGGTATCGAGAGAAAAGTGATTAGGAATTCATGACTAGTTTTAAGAACCCATTTCAAAGAAAAAAAAAGTAGAGGACATGGTTTTTTAATTGAGAGAAGTATCATGAAGATTTTGATAATTTCATTTATGATAAGATAGATATAAGTTGATATTTTCTATCAATTTATAATGTTTATTTTAATAATTATTATGATTATAATGATAGCATAAAAAATTATTGTAGTGACAATGACAATATTATCAATAATATCCTCATTAATAAGCTAAAGATTGAGTGCAAAAAAAATATAAAAAATGGTTAATAAAAAAAATATTGATTTAACATGCATAATAGAACCTTTTTATTACAAATTTAGTATTATTACAAAAGTAAATCTATTTAAGGGTTATGTGGATATAACACATGTTAATAAAGCAAATTTAAGATTTGAAATTCATTACACTTAAGTCAATAAAAGCAAAATAATTTGTCAAATATTTTTTTTGTGTAAATTTTAATATGAATAGATTAAAATTTATATTTAAAATTATTTTATATATGAAGCTAAGAAAGAAAAAGGATTAGAGAGTCATGGCAGAATATACATGATATCAAGACAATAATAATTTGAACTCGATTACGATGTAAGAGAATTTTTAGAGGAATTTATTTATTTATTTAGTTATTTTTATTTTTATTTAATTTAAAAAAATATTTTGTGTTTTTAATTTTTTTAAAATCAAATATTAAGATTGATAATTTTATTTTTTCTCTCTATAATTTAGGAATTTCTATAACAACTCTATAATTATTGATTGAAATTCTTTTCATTTCAAGAAGTACACAGCGAAGGCAAAGACTTCTCTCCCATATAAGAAGCCTACAACACACGGCAGAGACAACAAAGACGTCCTATATGGATGCGGCAATTCGTATGGGAAATTTCAGATGCCAACAGGGACAGGCAATGACAAATGCAGATGCAACAACAATGGATGATGAGGTCTGTAATATGGTCGTATTTGGCAGTATTCTGGACATTGGTAGGGGAACCACGTTGGAACAATTCACAGAGGACATCAAAACTCAAATGGCAAGGGAGGTTGCAGATTGGAATGCTATACAGTAAGCTTTCTTCAGAAGCTAACTCATCAGATTTATTTTGTCTCTTCCAATAAAGGTCTTCTCTTGGAAATTATGTGCCTTAGGAATAACTGTGAAACCTAAGGCTATTTCTAAGGTCTGTAGAACCGTGACGTGAAAGTTTGTTTTCTGTTGGAAACCAAAATGTCTAACTGTACATGCAGTCTGATTTATACGATGTGGAATGGGAAGGAAGTTAAATGGTGGGTAATTGATTCAGAAGGTCTTTCGGGTGGTTTGCTTGCAATTTGGGACAATTCTAAGTTCAATGTTCAATTTGTAGAATATGGCTCTGGCTGGATTGCTTTGTATGGACAACATATGGCTACTAATTTTAACTGTGTTGTGGTTGGTGTTTATGCTCCCTGCTTAGTTCAACTACGTAGGCGTCTATGGAGGGATTTAATTCTTTTGAAGTCAGCTTTTGATGTCCCATGGTTCTTGACTGGGGATTTTAACGAGACTTTATTCACAAGTGACCGCAACAGTAAATTTTTAAATCTTGCAGGTTCCAATTCATTCAAATTGTTCTTACAAAATTGTGACTTAATTGAGTTCCCTCTAGTTGGTTAACATTATACATGGTTTCATAGGGGATTAATGAGTCGCATTGATCGTGCTTTCTCCTCTCTTATCTGTCATCTGGTGTTTGCTGGTCTGCTGCTACGGTGTCTGCCTAGAGGACTTCAGATCATTGCCAATTGCTTCTAAGATCTCAGAGAAGGATACAAACTGGAAGCCTTTTTTGTTTTTTAGATTGTTGGTTATCTCATCCCTATTTCATGGCTACTCTGACAACGTTGTGAGAAGCTAGGTGTGTTGAGTTTCTAGGCCCTTTCATGTTTCTTAAGAAACTAAGCTACCTTGCTATGCATCTTCGCCTATGGAACCGTGAGCATTTTGGTAACCAAGAAGTTGGCTGCTTATTGTAACCATCAGAATTCCAGAATCAGAAAACAAGCAGGCCGAAAGTATCTTTGATAGCAGAGGAGTCATCCGTGTTAGGTGAGATAATTAGAGAAATATGGGTTGTTAGTAAGCATACTGAGAGTATTTGGCGTTAAAGGTCAAGACAAAACTGGTGCAAATTCGGTGACCGTAATACAAAGTTCTTCCATATGGTTGCTAGTTTCAGACATATACGTACTTATCTCTCTGCGATAACTTACAATGGCAGCAACTATACCACAGCACCGTCTATTAAGAAAGCTGCCATTGGCTATTATTCTGGCCTTTTCGCTCAGTCTTCATTAAATCGTGCAACTATGGGACCTCTGGTTTTTAAGCATTTGATGGAAGAAAATTCTGTATGGCTAGAGCGTGCGGTGACAATGGAAGAACTCAAAGCATCCTTCCGGGACCGTGATGGTTCAAACAGTCTTGGACCAGATGATTTCAACTTTAAATTCTACAGAAAAGCTTGGGGATTGATCTGTCATGACTTATTGAATTTGGTTAATGATTTCTTCACAACAACAACATTCTCGAAAGGACTTAATCTTGCTTATGTCACTTTGCTGCCATAGACTAAGTTTCCATCTCATTTTCAGATTATAGGCCAATTATTTCGATAAATCGTCTCTGTAAAGTTGTTGCCAAACTTCTTTCCAACAGACTCAAGCATGTCATCCAGGATCTAATTAGCGATAGTCAGACCGCCTTTATTGCTGGGAGTCAGATTATTGATGCTTTTATGATAGCCAATAAAGTGGTTCATGATTTGCAGAGCTCTAGGGGGGGAAGTATGATACCTATTGTATATATATCTTGGCATGCTGTTGGGAGCTAATCCTAATAGAATATCTACCTGGAAGCCGGTTATAACAAAATTTTGTAGTAGACTTTCATCATGGAAAGGAAAACTGTTTAGCTTTGCTGGGAGAATCTGTCTAATTAAGAGTGTCTTTAACTCCCTGCCTCTTTTATTTTTTGACATTTTTCTTAATGACAAAAGGAGTTTATAAAATTTTAACTTCTATTCAAAATCGATTTCTATGGACTGGTACTGTTACCAAACAACGTGTTATATGCAAGGTAGGAACAAAGCTATGTCATTCAAGTGGTTGTGGAGGCTAAGCTTAACGCCTCAAGCTAAATGGAAGGAGGTTGTATGCAAAAAATATAGACCTATCTTTGAAAATAGTCTTTCTATTTTTAGCAAGCGGCAATGAATCGTTTCTCTCATTCAGCCTGTTGACCTTACTTTTGAAGCATTGCGAGGTGGCGCTAGATGTGGTGTGAAATGGGCTACCTATTTCTTTTTAGAGTAATAGATGGTTAGGAGGGACTTCTCAGAAAATTATGTTTCCGATATTATATAAGATCTCGAGTTCACCAACAACAACAATTTCAAAAATAAGATCACGGGTGAATGGTAATTGAGAGTGGAATATCAAATGGAGGCTAACTCTTAAGAATTTTTTAAATTGAGCAGGAAATGTCTTCGCATCAGGTTCTTCAAGAGGTACAGCTTTATCATACTAAACCAGATTTGAAGGTATGGACTCTTTGCAAAGATGAAAAATCTACAATGAAATCTTGTACCGCTTTTATTCATAGCATAGAGTGTAGTGGATCATGCTCTTTTCAGATACAAGCTTGGAAGTTTGTGGCTCCTTCAAAGATTCGAACTTTTATTTGGTTGGTCATTCAACATAAACTGTGTACAAGATCTTTCTTATATTGTTGACATCTTTCATTCTTGGATCAGTCATTTTTCCCATTCTATTTAACGTTATAGAAACCTGAAGTCATATATTGATTCACTGTCAATTTATATGGAATTTATGAACCAATTTTTTTTCGTGGTGAGGGATCTGTTAGAATGTTCCACACATACTTGATAAGCTGCTGCATCAATGACCACTGATGATTATAGGCAAGTTTCAAAGGAAGGCATTGGAACTACTCTCTTCTGGTATTCCTTGGAGCATATGGTTAATCAGAAATAATTTGGTTTTCTATGATGTTAGACTAGATTTGGACTTGTGCTTTTCCCTGCTTTTCCCTGACACTCCATCGATTATCTACTAAGTTGAAATTGTGAATCTCATTTTTCTTACATATGTAATGATCTTTATATTAGTATTGACTATATTCGAAACCGGACGAATATCAATAGACGACGCTAAATGTTTGTATGGTACTATGTTGTAGGGCCTTTTTTGTTTCTCTTTCTCTTCTGTTTTGGTACTTCTTTATGTAAAAACTTTATCTTTTCATGGTGGCTATCCTCTAATTGGGTAGCATGAGTTTTTTTTATAAATCTTTGGATTATTATAAAAAAAAAAGACTTGGTAGAATGATTTTCATTTGCCTTTGAAACGATAGGTCGAAGAATTGAATGCAGGATTATTGTATTCTTTAAGGGTTTTGAAGGAGGCTCGAGACTGTGTTGTGAATGGACATTTTTCTGCGTCATGACTTGGTAACAACATAAATACATGAAGATCAGTATAGTGATTTGAAATAGGAAACTACGTCATAACTTCATAGGTGTAGATTCAGATCTTGAGAACATCAAAATAGATTCACACTAAGAAAATTAAATGTACCGTGTCTTTGATTTATTGAACTCAAGAATCTTCAAATTAATATAGTAATAAGGTTAAATCATTCTTATGTTGTCCCAACGTATAAAATAGATCTGCACAAAAGCGTCTCAAGCAGGAGTGGAGCTCTCAATGGCATCTTTCTCCGATTTTAAAAACCAGCGTCTAAGACGTTCAGATGCCTTGTTCACCTACAAGAAAGGGTAATTATATATACACACACATATATATACATATAGTAGTTTAAATTCTATAAATAATGCAGAGAAGGTTCACTTTCATTAACAAACCTGCTCATCCCAATCAGTCCTCCAGATAATGTAGGAGAGTATAAGTGTTTGCACTACAACTCCACTCAATAATCCTATCCATAAACCCTGTACGTAGCAAACATTATGAATCTGTGTTCATAAAACAGTGGTTTCCAATCGAAGGCAGGGAGAGGGTATGAAAAAATAAACAGGGACGTCTAATGCGCTTGATATTGGGTATAAGTCATACTTACTTGAACTTCAAGATGTACCACATATCCGAGTAGAATCCCGGCAGGTAGCCCAATTATATAATAGCTACCCAAGTTCACAAATGCAACCACACTTTGCACACCAGCTCCAACAGCCACACCTAGACCGGTGGGGGAAAAACAAAACAATAAGATCAAGAAACCGCTATTTTTAGAGCCTATAAAATCGTTTTCGAAGTCCCATTTCACCGATTTACTAACTTGTCAGGTCAAAATAATTCCTTGATAAGGTTCAGAATCTTTATCTTTATAAATTATTATGAGTTAAGCTAAAAAGTAACGACGGATCATGGAGTTTTCTCATTATATACTTTTCTATCGTGAATCTCATGAGAATTGTTTCACAACCTTTTTATACTAAGTGCCATCACGACCACTTAAGCGCCTATACTCGTCTGGACCATATGTGGTTCGCATCCACGAAAGGACGTCCCAAAGATGTATTGGCCCTCTGGATGAGTGTACTGCACTTAACATCAATCAAACTTCATATGTTGATCCCCTCTCATGCTCCCTTTCTTTTTCTAATTCAGCTTTGATTTGACACACCATTTTAGTTTACCATAGAGAGTAAGAAAGAAAAACTTGCCTGTGAGTACGGGTTGAACACTATTAAGTAAGATGGAGAAAGCAAGCAACACAGCAAGGCTGGACACAGTTTCTGCAACTTCTTCATCACTTGTAAGAAAGTGTGAAATTTCTTCACCAAAGCTTAAACACAGAACCCAAAACACAACTCCAATAACTATTGATGTACTGAGGATAATCTTGATAGAAAATTTTGCAGCTTTAGCGTTTCCCCTTCCCAACTCATTTGCTACCCTCACGCTGCACAAAATTATTACTCAAAGGTGATCAAGTGATGGATTTATAGGCGGCTCCATAAATTAAGAGATAGAGAGAAGAAGAGAAGTGTGGAAATCGTATGTTAGCTTAAGTGTACCATGCAGCGCCAAGAAAGCCAACGCTAAGCATGAATTCCCATGCAAGGATGTTGTGGCTGAAACAATTGAAATTAACATTAAAGCATCTTCTTTCAACAGTTGATTTTTGAATGTACAAGGCCAAAGCAGCATACTCCAATTTTTGTAACAAAACTTACCAAATTGAGAAAGCAGATATTGCAGTGGTGGCATTCTTCATGTATCCAGCAGCTAAGATTATAATTGAATTGTACCATATTTCTAAGCTGTCAAGGATTGAATATAAACATTATATATTAGAGCAAACCAAGCTTTAGCTGCCAATTATGAATGCAAAGATAAATTACAATAACCTCACAAATTCCCTAGTATAAACTTATGATTTTTAATAATAACATTGTAAAGAGAATTCTTATAATATTTATAAAAAAAATGAGAAGGGAGTTCGTGTGAAATTAAAAAAATAAGTTGGATGATCTAATAATTTCACAATACCTTAAGAGGTTATAGTAATTTATCATAAATAGAAATGAAATTGAATATGTTAGTGAAATTTAGAAATCACCAAATCATGAAACCGGATGATATGGAGAGCTTTACTACAGGCAGGATATCAGCAAAGGCAGCTTTTGTAAATCCCTTCCATGTATTTGGACACCAACCTCCAAAGATGTACACTAACAATCCAATAACCAAAGACCAAGTAGATATGGTCAATGCACCCATGGCCCCAGCAGTTCCTAACTCAAGTTTATTCACAAATATCCAGGACAGAAGGATATGAAGAACAAAGGAAATAGCAGAAAACCATCCGACAACTTCGTTTTTTAGTTGAGCTTGTAAGTACATTTGAATGGTCAAGCTAAACACAAGATAATAGACGTAGGGAATGAACCATGGAGACATGTTTCCAGCTGCTATTGCTATATCCTCCTCTTGGCCAAGTAGTCTGAAAATAGGAGCTGCGAAAGTGACGAGAGGGAGCAAGATTGTTGCAGCTGCACCATCAACAATCCATGATCGTTGCAAATGAACTCCCATCATGTGGTGGTGTCTTGCTCCAAATGCTTGTCCACACAAAGTTTCGGTTGCACTAGACATGCCTATCTTTGAAAAGAAAAAATGAAGTTATCAGGAAAAAAGCTCGCATGTATTCCTGATTTTATAATATACATATAGATAAATTACTCATATTGTACTAAAATGCTGGTGGGATCAGAATTATCGTTAGGCTTGAGGATTTTTTGGGAGTTACAATTATCAATTAGGCTTCGAGAATATCATTGAAATTGAATTTAAGGTTTTTGGAGGGCTTAGTAATAAATTTTAGGGAACACATGGAAATCAGAATAAATTTAGGGACTTTTGCAAGTTCTAAAAATTTTAGGGGCCCGGCTGCCTCACATGTAGCCTGCACACCACTCTGTTCACCCAGTGGCATAATTGATGCTGGTCTCCAAACCTCTCAACGGGGACAATTATTCCACCTGGGATAGATTTATGATAACTTCTTTGAATGCTAAAAATAAGTTGGGATATCCATTGATTTTTTCTTAACAAATATTAAATTTAAAACGTATTATTTTACTGTTTTAAATAGATGTAGTTAAAAAAAAATATAAGACTGATAGTTTTGAAAAATCTATTTAATAAAAGATTATATTATAATAAAGCTAAAACTCGATATTATAATTATTGAATTCTTTTCAACAAAAATGCATTTGAAAAAATTTAAAAGTATAAGTACGAAGCCAACTAATCAAACACTAATTCGATTTCACTTATAGCTATAATTGCTGTAATTGATGTAACTTATAGCACCAATTAGTACTATTTATTTTTTACGGATGTTTATCTATAAATAGATAGTACATTTAAGCTTTAATATACATTATAAGAGAGAAAAAGAAAAGAAAATTAATCTCATAAAATTATAAAATATTTGTGAAAGAATAAAAGAGGTATTTTCTTCTAATAATAAAGAGATTTCAGTTGTTTTTCTATTAATAAAAAAATATTATAATTTTTATATTACTTAGTAAAATATTTTTATATTTGTCTGTAGATATAATTAAATTAAATGAATCACATAAATTTTTATATATTTTATTTTTTATTTTATTATATTCTTTTTTTTTCTTATTGAATTTACATGTCAGCATCCTAATAACAGGGACTATAGGATGGATGCAAAATGGATGAACATATATAGTAAAGTAAGAAAAGGATGAAAAATGAAATAAAAAGAAAGAAAAAAGATTTGTATATATTCCTTCTCAGTCTCTTGGAGGACAGAGACCTGTGGATAGATGCGAAATGGATGGACATAGATAATAAATAAGAAAAGTGAAACAACAATGGAGATTAGAAAGAAGATGCTTGTATATTACTTTTAACCCTTTCGAATTATTCCGTATAGCCAAAAAACAAAACAGTAAAAGAGGCATGCATGCAGACGACAGAAAGAACCTACCAAAATGCCATTTATTAATCGCACTATGAAACTTTGTAGGAGAGCGTATGCAGCAAGCTCTAACTTGCCAATGTGTCCAAGAAATGCTTGGGTCACCACAATCATTCCAAATGAAGTTACTCTAGCCACCATGGCAGGAAATGCAATCTTCCATATCATCTTAGATTCCGTCCAAATTCTTGTCTTCAGATCAACAATATTGCTCAGTTCTTCCGGCACAAGAAGACTCTCTTGTATTGAGCTGTCCATGATAATACTATAGAAATAGAGAGATAATTGACATCAAATGCCTATTGTTAATTGATTCAATAAGGAGGGAACATGAACTAGTATTTGATCTGCAATTTATCAGTTTTTCTTTCCGTGTGTGTCTTTGTTTTCAGCTTCAACTCAAGATTTTCACAAAATATGGAACAAGTTTCCGTAAAAGTATATTATTAAATTAATAACACCATGTGTGTTTAATAATTAAAGCGGAACATAAGGGGAAAAAATATATTTACACAAGAGATAACATTAATTATAAAGGAATATTTTCATATCTTCTAGAACAGAGAAAATATTTCCAACTCTCCTTGACAAAGTTATACTTTAGAATAAAATATAAAATTATTGTTATTTAATTTCACTTGGAAACAAGGCTACCTATATATATATATAGCTCTGAAAATGGAAGGATATTACTATATTTGCATGCAATGTTTTATACCATTTATCCTTTCTTGTTCATTCCTGAGCAAACCTTTTCTGTTTATAGTATCGACATAATTTCTTAGACTGCTTCAAGTTTAAAAGAGAAAGGAAGTAATTAAGAACAAAAAAAAAAATACAGGAGAAGAAAATAAACTTTAGCGTACTTTTTTTTTCTGCCTTGAAACTAGACCGGCTGTTCTTCCGAGAGAGAGAGAGAGAGAGAGGCTGGTCTGGAAAGAGAGAGAGAGTTGATTTGAGGATGAAGGTCTAGTAAAGGACATTACTAAATCGGATGCCAATTCTTCACATTATTGTGAAAGCGGACCTAGTAATTCTTTCCATCTTTCATTGATGCCCTTGTTTCATTATTATTATTGTTATTGGCCCGTATAGGGCCTATGGTGTCAATACCACCACCACTTGTATGTAAAAGTAGCCCGTTGACGGCATTCTCAGGCACCCCTCGTCACCTATCAGTCATGCTATCTTTGAGATAAAAAATATTCTTTTAAATGAAGGTATTTGTGCTTGGATGATGGTCAAAATCAGTCTCGTGGAAACGCTATTTAATGAAACTTTAACTTTTAGCTGTCGTGACCAAGAAAGCATAGGTTTCGTCAGCATTTCAAGTGAGCTGATAGCTCACCTGGAAATAGGCAACTGATAAAAAATCAATTAGAAAAAGATGATAGCTTTTTTGTTTGATTTCTATTTCTTGTATTTTTCAAACTACATCTAAGTGCAGTATCAGTCCGCATGGAACCTTGAGTTTACAAACTTTTTCCCGTAGTTTAGTTATTGAAAGGAATCACTCATCCATGAATTACATCCAACAATGTATGATCCATGATATAAAAATAAAAAAAATTCGCCAGCATCGATCATGGTACTGCTGCCTCCAAGAACTACTCTTCCTCTGTAGTTTGGCACGGTGTGTGAACGCGGGAGAAAAAGAAAGTGAAATAGCTTATGAACATAATACAACAGAGGCTCAAACCCCAGTTGGCTCCTCAAAATCGAAAGATCATGAACTTTAGATTGTCAGTATTATTATTATTATTATTATTATTTCTTTTCTTTTCTTTTCTCTCTTTTCAGGTATTTAATTAAATAATTGAGTATGATACATTTAAAAGAGTAGTTAAAGTGAATAATACATCCTGAATTTTATGTTTTATTGTCGATCTTTTTTATTATATATTCTATTGAGACATATATATTCACTAACAACGCATCATGAAGACAGCATTCTCCAATGATATACTCCAATCATCCTCAACATCTAGCAATGCAAGGTTAAGTGTACCATACGGCGCCAAGAAAGCCAACGATAAGCATGAATTCTCATGAAAGTATCGATGCTGTGCATGGCTGAAACAATTGAAATTAACATTAAAGCATCTTATCTTGACAGCATGGCTGAAACAATTGAAATTAACATTAAAGCATCTTACCTTAACAGTTGATTTTTTAATGTACAAAGCCAAACAAGCATACTCCAAATTTTCTAACAATTCTTACCAGAGTGAGAAAACAGATACTCCAGTGGATGCATTCTTCATGTATCCTACTGCAGTGGTTGCATTCTTCATGTATCCAGCTGCTAGGATTATAGTTGAATTGTACCTTATTTCTAAGCTGTTAAGGATTGAATACAAATATAATTACAGCAATCAAGCTTTAGCTACCAATTATGAATTAATTATTAATCAACGAAAACTAAGAATTGCGGCCAAAACATGGCAGCGTTCATCCTCTTATAATTCATTGTAGATTGGTATAGTGATTCTTTTTGAAAAAAAAAATTATTCTTGAACTTTTTCTTTATATAATTAATTCCTTTTGAGCTTAAATTAATATTCAATTGCATTTTTGTAAAGAAAAATCGGATAGAGAATCATAGTGAAAAAGATATATAAAATAGGTGGTGGCTTCAAATTTCATAAAAAAAATTATTTTGATCCCCTATATTTACAAATAATAAATTTTAATATCAAAATTTATTTCCCTCATTTTTCTTTTCTTTTTTTTGGTAAAAGGAGAGAGAGAATAGTTGGATTCTAATGAAGAGAGAAAAAGCAGTAATTAACAACAATTTCAGCTATCAAAAAAAATTGAAATTGATGCAAATGAGTTTTATTTCATAAGAGGAGCTTCACTTACATTTTTCTCCTTTGTTTTTTTTATACTAAAAAGATAAATTTGATCGTTTGAATGTTTTGAATTCAGGTTAATTTTGGTTTTTTAAGTTATTTTTTAGATTTTTTAAGATTATAGATATATTTATCAAGATATTCAATATATTTTCTAAGTATTTTGAGTTAAAAATAAATTGAAAATAAATTTTTAATCAAAAAAACCTACATCAGGTTTTTCCAAAGATCTCTGGTTATCAAATTATGCACAAAGCAGAGCAGATGACTTGCCATCTTGCTATTTTATTTCAAAATATATATATATAAGAAATTTAGTGATTTGTGAGCTACTCTTAAAAATTTCAGTGTCTTTTGTAGACAAGAAAGGGGAAATGTTTGTGTTAATTATATAATATTAGCAAGTAGAGTTTTCTGTTCTTATTTGTAATTGCAAGTCGGCTGTGAGAAGTTACCTACTGGGACTCTGCCATCAAGAGAAAGGTCTATGCTAAGTAAATAAAAATTGGAGAGGCAGTGAAGCCATCCCTTCTCAGGTCATTCAGACTAGATCCAACAAATAAAGAAATCGGAGAAGGAAAAACTTTGTTGTTGTGTTTGAGAGAGAAGCAGAGATGGAGTATAGAGGTTTGATCCACCAGCATCCATTGATGAAAAATGAGGTGACGTTTGTGCTGATTCGATGCGAAGCATGCGGGGAGTTCTTCCAGGGCACAACCTCCACTTGCAGCGAATGTGCGTTCAACATACACGAATCCTGTGTAGAGTTTCCGCAGGAATTCCAAGATCCTTACCACCAGCACCGTCTCACTTTGGTTAAGACAAATGGGATGGATCACCTTTTAATTAAATGCCTTGTCTATAGCGAAAATCATTTTGGGTTTTCTTTTCACTGTCAAAATTGCAACTTCGATCTGGATTTAAAACGTGCTTTTCAGAAACTGGCCATAATTGAAGGTCAAGATCTACTTCACCATTTAACTAACTTTCGTCCATTAGTAGCTACTCAGAAAAGGCAGGATAATTATGACAATGATGGTGATGGTGTTTCCTGCAGGATATGTGGAGAACCCTCCTCTGGCGCGCTATATGGCTGCGATCTCTGCATCTTCTATCTGCACCGATCATGTGCTGAGTTTCAGTTGCCAACAACACTCCAGCACTTTTATCACCCTTGCCTTCTTACATTGAGCATCGATAAGGAAGAGTCTAACTGCAACGCCTGTGGCGATTCTTACGATTTCTACTCCTACCTCTGTGAGCCTTGCTTATGATTTCTTATGACCTGAGCAGTGCACTGTATCCTCTCTTCCTGGAATCCCGAGGTCAGCAACAGTTTCACCGTTTCAGCTATGGGCATCCCTTGAAGCTTATGGAGATAAAGCATGATGATGAAATTCTCTGCTCTGCTTGCCAGAAGCACTGCTCAGGTCAGACATGTCTGCCGCAGCAGCAAAAACAAGTTTTTGCTCCATAACTCATGCTTTAATTTGCCTCAGAAAATACATCACCCATTCCATCCACACCATTCTCTAACTTTATACTCTCCGATTCAACGCCAACCTAGACCAGAATGCAAAGTTCGTTATCGTTACAGTTCTGGTTTCACCTACTCTTCTAACTTCTGCAAATTCGACATGGATGTTGAATGTCCAGTGATGATATCCGCCATAAAGTGTACGAAGGTCACCATCACAACATATTATTTGTAGATGGTCAAGATGGTGAAAGTAAACCAGATTTTACATTCTAAAAAATTTAAAAACGGTTGATCGGTTTAATCAATAAAATATAATTTTTATTCATATTATAATTTTTTTATATTAGTTTAATTACTTGATTATTTAGGAATTTATGCCTATAAAAAAACTTACAATTTAACACTATTTATAAGTATAAAAGAGAAAGAATAGTAAAGAAAGTTTAAAGAGAAACACTTAATAAAAGTGTACATCCCTCTCAATCTTCTTATTCTTGAGTTCTTACCTTGCATTATTGTATTGATTTTATATCACACGTGCTTTACTTCCAACGTCAATCTAAAATTTTCACTTTAGTATCCTCTATACTGACAAAAAACAACTATAAAACTTAGTGTATTCTAATAAAACTTAGTTAGGTTCTCAAGATGTATAAAAGACAGCTGAAAAGGACTTTAAGGAGCTTATAAATGAAGCAACATTGACTTCATCCAAAAGGCATGAAAGAAAGATCAATAAACACTAACAATTATCCACTAATATCTGAATGATGTCACTATCAAAATAGTGGTCAATCACCGCTAAGTAAACATAGGAAGTTTTGCAAGAATCAAACTAATAAACTAATAATGTGAAAAATATACGTTTATAAAAGTTATGTGGTGACTTTGAAAAATTACACATGTTTGAATCAAAAAATATTTCAGAATATTTTGCAAAAATATTA
Source organism: Populus euphratica (assembly GCF_000495115.2). Lineage (NCBI taxonomy): Eukaryota > Viridiplantae > Streptophyta > Magnoliopsida > Malpighiales > Salicaceae > Populus > Populus euphratica. The sequence continues at coordinate 45,837 of NW_011499946.1, read as the reverse complement.
ATTATATATAATCAAATGAAAAGATATGAAGAGAAGATGGAAAAGACACGTGTTGTAAAGAAGATTATACGCTCATTGCAAAAAAAGTTTCATTATGTTGTGATCATGATAGAGGAATTGCAAAATGTAGATGTTCCTTCAATACAAAATCTCATGGAAAAATTCCAAGCCCATAAAAAAAGAGTCAATGAGATTTAAAAGGATGTAGGTACACAGACACTTTTTTCAAAACAATATAGTATTCCTAAGGGGATAAAGGACATGAACAAAGCAAAAAAAGAGAAACAAGAGGTAAATTTAAAAGATGAGGTGAAGACAGCCATAATATTTTAACTGGTCAACCATAAGAAGTAAATTGGTCGATCAGTTACACTGACAGTGACAATTAAGATCTAGGTTTGACTAATCAAAAGTTAAATATTATAATTGTCAAAAAACATGTCATTATACTAGGGATTGCTAGAGTCCTACTAAAAGGGTTGAGGAGAATACAAATTCTATGATACAAGAAGAGAAGGAAGCCACCTACTACTAATGCATAATAAGAGAATGTAAGATGAAGAGAATATATGGTATCTAGACAATGAAGCTAGCAATTATATGTGTGAAGCCAAAGATAAGTTCATGGAATTTGATAAAAAAATTAAAGGTAATGTCACATTTGAGGATCATTCAAAGATTGTCATAAAAAAAAAGTATATGATTTTGATTAATTTGACAGATAAAAGTTATCAATTTATTGATAATGTCTATTATATACCAACGATTAAAAGTAACATATTGAGTTTAGGATAATTATTGGAAAATAAATATGAGATTAAGATAAAAAATTGTATTTTACCATTACTTGACACTAAAAGGGTTATAATTACAAAAATAGTTACGATAAAAAACAGAACATTTTTACTAAATATAGAAACAAATGTGTCTAAATATAGAATTTTTAGTGATCAAATTAATAAATAATAATTCTTATCCTTTTTTTAAGTGAGAAATGACAAGAATTCTTTATCATTTCCCCCATATCATTCCCAATAATCTTGATTCAAGAGGATAATCATCGTGACGTCGTACAAAAACGACAATTCTTTCTCTAAATTTTCAGATATGCAGGAGGAGAATAAGACATGCTAGTGCAAAACCAAGTCTGCAATTCAAAGCAATGAGAGCTCCAATGTGGAGAACGAGATCTTAAGATACAGCTTGTCTGTAAATAATCAATGCCGAATCCTCCTTGCAAAGTTCAATGGTGAAGAAGCATTTCTTTTTCTTTCTATGAGGTACCATAAACAGCATGCATAGCAAAAGGATTTCTGACACTTATGAAGATCTCCTACACAATCGGTGGGTCAAGTTGAAAAAACTGAAATTTGCAGGTTTCAAAGATAGTGATGGAAACCTAAAATATCCCCTGTTATCGGACAGGTTGTATAAGCATTTTATGGAGAAGCTCTATTCTACAAAAACTTGATCACTCAGAAATTGGCCCCATTCTACAAAAACTCTCTGCCAAAACTTGAGATTTCAAAGCTGAATCCACGCTAAGTCCAGGAGTGAAGAACTATTTCATCGCCATGCCAAGTGGGACCGTGCACATCATGTGCAATGCCATGATCATTGACATCTCTGCAAGTCCACTTCTCAATTGATGGAACAACCTGAAAACGTTGGCTTTTGCACGATTGAAAGCTCAGTTTGCCTTGGACGTTTGGAGAACATCGCGCGCGCCTTCTTGGGACATGAGAAAGTTGCGGTACCATAGCAGAAACTGGGTGAAAGTTTTTCAGGTTTTAACAGAGATTTGAGCTTTGATCATCAAATATCATGTAAAAAAACCATTTTAGACAAGAATTTAAGATATTAAGTAAAGCTTTTGACATTATTCTTTTGACCGTTTACATCACAATCACAATTTACAAGCGTTTTGGTTAGACATTTCTTTGACAAACAAAAATTTACGGAGATTTTGAGAAGTTGTATTAGTCATGAAGGTTTTAGTTTCAAGGAAACCAACCATCCATCTATCAGAACTTGGTTGTGTCTCGTTATATTTATGTATCATTTTGGTTTTATATCATATGATCATTTAATGTATTTTTTTAAATATCAGATCTTGGATGATAATTATAAACACAATTAAAAGAAGTAGGTCAGTTTAACTATTCATTAAATAAATTTATTTAATCATTTTAATGGCGACAATATTTCCTTTTAAGTTTGCATATTTTTTAAAAAAGAAATAGAAGGGATGAACAAAAAAAATAAAATATTATGCCGTGTCTTGAACTATTTTTTTATTGGCCCTTTAAGGTTTTTTTCCGGGCATTTTATATTTTTTTAATTTTATTTTTTTAATGTAAAAATTTTATTAAATTTTATTATTTAATATTGGATTAATAATAAATATATTTTCTTGTTTTTTTATTATGTAACAAAATAAAAATTAATTTGATCTAAAAAAGTTTATAATTCAAATTATAGATTGATGAACAACGATATTTTTTTAAAATAATCTATGCTATATCAACTACCTTAAACTCTGCAATTCAATTTAAAACTTGTTTTAAGTACAAAAAGTTAAATTATAATTTCTGATATTAAAATATTTTTTACAATCTAAATATTATTTTTTATATTTCAAAGTTTTTTTTGTCCAAGCTATAATGATAACGAGGGAAATACTTGTTTAACTAACTAGATTAATATCTAATAAAAAAAAAATTTCAAACATAAACATAATAAATAATAAAAAATAGGAGAAATTTACGAGTCTTAGTTTTTCTCTTATTTCAATTGATTTTTTTTTATTTATGTGGGGTGTTCGGTTCAGTTTACGCGCACCACGACTAATTCCACAGTCCACTGAACATCCTACAAGTCTAATGAACAAGTAATGTACCGCGAGGATGACTCGAACCTAGATACTAAAAAAAAACAAATTCTTTCCACCACTTAGGTATAATCTTACTTGCTAATTGATTTTTCTTTCTTTAAATTTACGAGTAGTTGAGTGCAGATGCTGTGAAATTATCCAAAACTATGATTAAATTAATACCCTTTATGCAATGGTTGGAGCACCTTGATCAGCTGTATATGCCTTTATTGCAATTGTAAGCTAACCTGTGCAGGTGAGATGACCTTTTATCCATCTCCGTTCACCGCATTCTGCTAAGATCCTCAGCACAGTTGAAAACGTTCTTGGGCATCGTGTAGTCTCTTTACAATAAACGATGCAATTTTATGTTATTCTGCTTACCTTTTCCTCCTACGACAATTTTATGTTATTTTTGTAATCCAATTGATCCTTTCCTTTATCTCAAATGTCAACAATGGTACCAAATAGTACAGGGACCAAAATAAAACGATACTGTAAGTAGGGATACCGAATGCTCCACTAACCCCATGAATTGACAGGAAGAGGATTGGTCTGTCACCACTCTACAAGCAAACCTGTATGTCCCATGTAAAGTTCGATTATTTTGCAGAGAGGCAAACGTTATGAAATGAACGCAAGGCTTTTAGGGTAAAATTACAGCCTCTCCCATCTGATTCTTTCCTGTTTGTTTCAGGAAAACCTAACCATTTCAGACATTATTTATTATTATCCTCTGGAGTCGGGCAAGAATCTAACTTTAGAAGTCTCAATTTCCCAGGTATTTGCTGTTACCTTCTTCTGCTTACTCCCTTTTATGTTTCTGCAGATCCCAGATCCATTTTGGATCGTAGAGGGTCATAAATTATTAATCTTGATATAATATTTGGAGTGTTGTGATCTGGACAAGATAATTGTAGATGCACGTGGGGGGCTATCCAAATCTTTTCTAGTTGATCTTTTGTACTTGAATTGTGGGTTCTTTGTGTTTTTGGAGTTCAAAAGATTCGATTTTTGGGATTGATTCTTGAATTCTTGTGGTTTTTCACGATTCCCTTTTTGTTTCTCTTCTGTAGGTTTTTCTTTTGTTGTGAAGCAATGGAATTTCGTGAAATAGGAGAGTGTGGAACTGTGAGGAGGAGATGGGAGGACATGGACATTGATATCTTGGTGAAGATATTTCAGTCATTGACTGTGTTTGAATTAACTTCAGGCATTGCTCATGTTTGTAGCACGTGGCGCTTGGCTGCTTGTGATCCTTTTCTGTGGAGAACTCTTGATTTGTCCATGTTGAAATCTAATTTCATCAAAATCCCATTAGAACCTTATGTGTATGTGCATGGTGACTCTGATAAGACATTGACTCAATTCTTGAAGATTGCATTAAGTCTCAGCCGTGAAAATATAACATCGTTGTTCTTTCACTTCAATTTGTATGTGAGCGAGGACCACTTGACTTATACTGCTCAAAGGTAACTTTTTATTTGTGGATTTTTATGTTTTAAATTTTTGTTTAAGTTTCTGATAATGTCTGTGTCCTTTCATGGTGATGGTTTTATAATTGATATGCAATCTAAGAGTATAAGATGATGAATTTTGAATACTAGAGGTTGTACTCTAGGTGATTCTAGGATCGGGGTATTTGATGATGATTGATGGGAGTTGCTGTGACCAATCTAATCAAATTTGGGAGTAGAGTTTGAAGATGCAATTTGTTAAAAGGTGGTGGATTAGATATTGAAGGACATGTGCTAATTGAATAAAAAATGGGGGAGATGTGAGAGGCAAAATGTGCACCTGATGGTTGGTTCATTCAGTGGCTCAAACTTGTTGCAAAAAGTAATTGAGTGCCCCATGAAGGTCTTGTTAATATATTTATTACAGGTTGGTTTGGGGTAGAGAGGCTACTGCAAGTGATCTAAGAATGTTAATGAGAAGTCCGTGTGACTGATTTCATTGGAATGACAAGAGAGGCTATCGCAAATTCTCTGAGCTGAGGAGTGGTGGCATCAGGTGAAATCTGTCAACAGAGGAGAATGAGGTAGTCAGAACTCAAAAGTTTTAAGTTAGTAATGATGTCACAACTGGTATGATTGGATGAGTTGGATATGCCCATCCAGAACTGAGAAAAGGGATAGTTGCCCCTTGGAGTTAGAAGACATGCTTGGTATGAAAGGGCTTCTTAACCTTGTAAATTGTATAGTTGGTTGCTTATGGCTAAATACAGAAGTGGTTTTAGAGGTATTGTCAACGTATCAAGTTAAAGCAACCCGCCTTGAATTATTGAAGCTGATACTTGGCTGGTATAAATAAGCTGTTAACTTCAAAATAGAGGCCAGAAGTGTTGTTAAAATGTAAGTTATCACAGATTTGGACTTGAGTTGAGATGTGCCCTGTTCAATGCAGCATCACACTCCAGACTCAGAGTGACTAAGTTATACTTTTTGGAATGCTTGGTATTCAGTAATTCTATATCTGGGTGCAGCTACTGGATAGAGATTGAAAGCTTCTTGTGACAATGTGTCTTTGGAGGTAGTAGTGGATTATAGATGAATTGAACAAGTTCAATACTTTAGATATGGTTGAGGATGATTTCTTTCACAACAATGTTAAAGCATGGAAACTGCACAGCTGTAGATAGTAATTTGTTTGGTCATAATTCATAGAATGGTTAGTTTTTTGCTATATTATCAATCACTTTAACAAAAAAAAAAAAGGGGTCAAGTGAAAAATATAGCTGCCTGGAATAAGGGGAGTGCTGGCCCCTTTGAAGTAGAGGTAATAAGGCAGTCTGAAGATATAAATAAAGGTCAAATGTATTGTTGAAACTAGAATTTACGACTGAATAGGGATTCTATAGATGTACTTCCTGGGCGCTTTTTTATAATTGTTTATTTTCAGGTTTCTAGTGGTTGGACATGTGACTCTCTTGGGATAGTAAAGTGGTGAGTACAATGCTGAAAGTGGATTAGCAGATTTTACATCTGATTGTTAGCAAAGCAAATGATGGCAATTTGTTTCAGGATTCATATATGCATCAAATAGTGGCAAAAACAGGGAGAAACTCATGAATGAGGTTGAAGGAATGTTGTAGTCTTACAAATAGCATCCCTTATGTTGTTTTAGGGCATTTTAATATATTGAACATGGTGAAAATATGAAGTGAATGGTTTCTAATGATATGATATGGCTTTTTTGAGGTAGAATGGTAGATCAAAATATAATATGATGCTTCTTTTGCTAAAAAGCTGTGTAAGGTTATGGTTGATTAGATTCAAACTATTTAGTAATTTATTCTCCCTGGAGTGTCTGATAATTGGCATAGCTGTTATTAGCACAGATCCCATTGCTGTTATATTCTTGTGAGATTCTTAACTAGTAGACTAAGAATACAGAGGTTAACCAAGCTATCCACTATTGTTGGTTTCTTATGCAAAGGGGGTCCTCTGTATCTGTTTGCTATTGAGATTCTTAACTAGTAGACTAAGAATACAGAGGTTAACCAAGCTATTCACTATTGTTGGTTTCTTATGCAAAGGGGGTCCTCTGTATCTGTAAAGACTTTAAAATAAACCTAAGATATGAGTACCAAGCTAAAAGATGTCAATAAAGTATGAAAAACTGTTTAATGATGTTTCAGCTGGGGCAGTTATTGCTGGGGGTCCATTGGAAACAGCTTGTAAAAATAACACTATGGTTTGAAGGGGTGAGTGCTTAAAAATGTTTGTGGAGTGCTTGAAAAAGTTTGTGGACTAGTATTGTCCAGCTGGATTATAGTTTATATGCTAAATGTGGTGTATGTAGTTCTTAGTAGCAATTTATGCTGTAAAGGGAATCACTTATTTGTGATTGTACATGATCAATGTGGAATTATGGAACATTCATCATAAAATAATTTTTCACGGAAGCATCACCTTTCATTTGCATTTTAATGAGCACGAATTACTTTTTTCTGTTGCGAACATCTTTTTTTAAAAAAAAATTATAGGACCTCTGTTTTATTGCCTAGGAACAATTATCATATCATAATTGTTTACGAACCACAGATATTACCAACATAATTTTAAGTTACATGATGCCATGCAGCCAGCTTGGATGAAGTTTTATTTTTTTCCCCACTCGCTGTAAGAATATAGGTGTAATTTTATATGCTACTGGATGTTACAAGGATGTCTTTAGTATTTGTTCTCTTTTTGACTTTTCCCCTTCTTTTTGGAGAATAGGCAACACTGTGCCAGGGACAATAACATTGATATAATTGACTGTTTTCCTCTGTCCAGGTGCCCACGCCTTAAAAGACTTGTTTTGCCAGCATGGAATCGAGTAGAGAATAAAATGATTGAAGCTATTAAGCTGTGGAAGGATCTTGAATCCCTGACAATGCCAAGCATAGTGGATTCCCCTCTTCTTGTTCAGGCAATTGCTACTAATTGCAGGAAATTCAGTGAACTCAAGATCATGGGCCCGTTTGACATTTATTTCGCTTCCTCCCTTGTTACCTATCTTCCAACATTGAAAGTTTTGAGCCTTCGATGCTCAATGCTATATAAGGACACATTGATCTTCATCTTGGATAATATGTGTTGCCTAGAAGTGCTCAACATATCGCATTGCCTTCTAATAGAAGTCCCAACACCTCCCGCACCAAGAAGAATTGTTAGGCAGCTTGATAAAACTATCCTGGAGAAGGCTTCTCATTTACGCTACTTCTTAGCCTGCATGAGTGACACTTGCATCATGTGCCAAAAAACAAGAAATGACGAAGGGCTCATGCGGTGGTACAAGTACGACGAAGGGCTGTGGAAGGAAGATGAGATCAGCTCTCTTGCTCTTTGATTTGAGCATTTTAAGACCAGACCAAATTATAGCGTGCTACAAGTTCCACCACTATATGTCCACGTATCCTTTTTCTTGGTTATTCTTTCACTGCATACCAGGAACAGAAGAAGACAACGTTGGAGGAAGCAACTAAGGGCATTCTGTCTATTTTATGTTGGTTGTGGTGATAAAATGCCAAACTCTGGGTGGTTGTGGAGGGGCTGAAGATTTGCTGTTACTGCTGATAAATGTATATATATACATGATAAATTGCAATTTTTTTAGTTGTTCCTAGGGCACCCTCTTTTTTTATTTATGGTTTTTGTTTCCTTTTTTGAATATATAATATATTTTGTACCTTTTAGCTACCTCACGAAATTATTTAATTCTTTTCCTTATCAAGATAGGAGTGTTTTGATGTGTTGCCTGATCTCTAAGAATTTCCCTGTCCACTTTTAACCTTAGATTTGTGAAATCATGAACCTTTACGGACACTGAATTTAGGCTCATCTGTTTATATGATCTTGTCAGCTTCGAATATAAAATCAAGTGATTTTTGTGGTTTGATTATAGATTTTTGTTCATTACTTTATTCAGATGCAAGGGCTATAACTTGCGGCTTGAACTGGTCTTGTATAGACATGATTTCCTCCTACAATTTTCTCTGCGTGATCTTTGAATATCCAAGTTTTTGCCATTTTCCAGTTCAACAGTCAAATTCCAAACCCTTTAAAGTCCTCACTGTAATTGTATAATGGTGTCCATCTTTTTTGTTTCTTTCTTTTTTTCTTAGTCATGGATTGATGAGCAATTTGCATTATTCAGTTTCTTTTTTTATAGGGATTCCCATTGACACAAATAAAAATAAATAAAAAACAAAAAGAACAGAAAAGAAAAGAGGACATAACCACCTTTTGGACAAACTTGGTTGGCATTTGGCAACTACCGGTCTTACAAGAAGTTTGCTTGACAGGTGATCGAAGGATAAAAAGTTCAAAGCTGTGATGTGTTATTTTCTGACCTTTGTTTTGGTGACTTTCACAAAAATGTTTTTTAGTTTACTTTTTTCAAGTATTTTTAATAATTTTGATGTGTTAATATAAAAAATTAAAAAACTTATATATTTTTAATTAAAAAAATTATTCACTCCAATACTAAATACTGGATTTATTTGCCATCCATTACTTAGATTGTATTTAATGATATATTTGAAATTATTTTTCAAGGTATATTTAGATTTGAAAATAATGATGCTAAAAACATTGAAAAAATTGTTAAAAATTATAATTTGATATATTTTTTACAAAAAAATACATGCATTGTATTATTACTTTAATAAAATAAATCATACACAATGGATTAATCATGATCATCAAAGCATTAACTTAGATGATAAGATAACAAGTTTTATTTATGATAAGATGAGTAGTGTTATCTACGTTACCGATTAAAATTAGAATTAAAAAGAATTATTTTTTGGAAATGCTGATTTAATTTCTTGTTAGAAAAGGGATTAGTAAGTCAAAGCAAGTCAAATTTAATTGTTTTTTAAATTTTAAAACTTCCATGTAAGAAACAATTTGAAGATCATTTATTTGATTTTCCATAATTTATACATAAAAAATTAGTTTTAAAGTCTCCGAAAATGTGTGGATAGGTAGCGTGGAAGAACATTTGCTGCAAATTTAAGTATCCAGGGTGTACGGGTGCTTGAAAATGTGGTTGCATATATTTTTTAATAGCATTTAATTTTTTTTATTTAAATAAATTTTTTATTTTTTTATTATTTTTATGTGTTGTTATTAAAAATAAATTATAAAAAAATATTATTTTAATATATTTTTAAATAAAAAATATTTTAAAAAATAATTTCTTCCACAATATCAAATATCGTCTTTTAACTCTCATTATTTCACTACTGTATGCAAAAACTCAATTTTGGAGTTGTGGTGTCTATTTCTTAAGTGTTTTTTCTAAATTAATACATTAAAAAAATAATATTTTCTGACCTAGCAAAAAAATAATTTTTCAATACAACACCTCATAATCATTCATATAAGTGGACATGTGTGACCTGCTTTTTCTTTAAGGAAATCAGTATCTTTTTTTTATTAGTATTGTCTAGATTTTTTTAATAATATTAGAGTTGTTGTGGTTATAATATTCTTGACTCTTTTTTTTTGTTTCTTTCTCTTGCTTTGGTTGTTATGCTAGCCTATTCTTCTTCTTTTTTTTCTTTCATTTGTTCCTTTAATTTTCATGTTTAGATAATTTAGTTCTATTATTATGATTATTTCAATAATTAAAATTATTTTTATTTAATTTAGGCAAAAATTAATTATTTTTTAGCACTTTCATTAAAAAATAAATATAATCTCTAGTTATTTTTTTACACCAAATAATAGATGAGATGATCATAATAATATAACTAAATTTTACTAAATAGAAAAATTAAGAGACTAAATAAAAATATAGGCTAAAAAAATCTTTTTTTGCTTGTGTGAGATGCACAAGTGTCACCTGCATAATTAATCAAATTATGTTAATTTCAGAATTATTATTTCAACTGCTAGTTTAATTTTATTATTATTATTGTGCTAGTTTTGATAAAAACACTTATTTCTCTTATGTTTTAAGAATTTATTTTTAAAAAATGGAAAAAAAGTGTCAAGGGTAAAATACTCAAAATTCATAAAAAAATTAAATTCTCGTAATTTCAATAAAATGTCTAACTTTACAATAGTATTTAATGTATAATTACTAGAGTGGTTTTCCAAGTACACCTTCAACATCGAGCATATAAAAAGAATTAAGAACTTAATCTAAGACATGTTCATTAGACCACCCAAATTACAAACACTACTCATTTCCCTGATTCTTATGGCCTCCTTTTCCAATTTGCCTCCACCTAAACAAGTCTTCCCTATAAATAATATACCTTCTCTTGCTCAAGAAATTATTTTTAACCACACTCTTGACCTGTAGACTAGAAACAAACTGTTTAGCCTTCAAGATTACCTTCTTCTCAATTATGATATATCTTTTTTTTGTTTCCAAAACTTAGACATTCATCCTAAATATCCTTTCATTCACCTATTCACCTTTAAACCTTTTGGATTTTCCATAAAAAAACTCTACCTTTATGGTATTTGTGTCACCTATACTATATTGTTATCGAGTTTTCCATTGATTTCTTTTTTTATAGATTTCTCAAGACTTCCTGCCCAACAAACTCTTGTTACTATACTTTAAACTTTCTCACTTGGTTCCATAACCTCACATAATGGATCTCTTTTCTCTAACAAGAAAAAATTAAATGGCCCCAACTTGATGGATTAAAGTATATCATAGTATACATCGTAATAAGTCTGTCAAGCAAGTTTTTGCCTATTTGTTCTCTATTTTCATATTTCACAGGCCTTTCAAAGCTTCAGCAGACAATCTGGTTATAAGTTTTTCACAGGCTACAATATACAAAACTCATACATATTCCCTGTATAAAAACCCCTTAGATAACCTCCTGGATATTAGAATCTTGTAAAAAACAATGTGCCTTAAAAACAATATTATTTCTAATGAAATATGACCTAAAGAAATAGATCATGATGAAGAAATTGACTATGATATGCATGACCTTCAATATTTTGTTCATCTCCACAACTTGCAAATGCAGTACAAAAATAAAAAACTCAAGCAGATAATTTTGGGCATCCCACAACTTCTAAAACTATATGAGATGAAAATTATTGTAGATGATGACTATATGTTGGTCTTATAAGTCTAAACTATTCATGATTAGGATAACTTATCAAATCAGAATCTTTCTCCAGATCATGAACCTATTATCGGTTGATATTAATATTATACTAGCTTGTCGTTTGTATCATAAGGGTGCATTATTAAGTGTGTTTTAGTGATTTCTGATGTAATAAATGATGTAAGCAAAAGCTTCAAAAGTGTTATAAATGAAGGTTGTGTGTCATGTTGTAAGGCAGAACCTTACAAGGGTAGACCTTGAAGGAGAAACATTTTCAATAAAGAACTTGTTTTTCTAATTTTTTATTCTTCAAGCTCTTTTTTCTCTTTACATTAAAAAACTAGAAATTTTTGTTATCATCTAATTAAACATGACTTTAGTGAGTAGTTGTTGAGTGCCTATAAAGATAGCCGTGTTAAGTTCCCGTGTCAAAGTATTTGTTTAACAATTGTCGTATATGCTTCCTCATCCACAGCTTCTGAGATTAACAAAGTGGTTTTCTAAATACACCTTCATCATCGAGTATATAAAAAAAACCAAGAACTTGATCCCATACATGCTCACCGGACCACCCAAACCACAAACACTACTTGTCTCTCAATTTAATATAAAAACAAATATTTTAACTCATATATACATGTACATTATATCTATGATAACTAATTAGCCAATGGCACCGTAGTAAAGATTCACGTGTGAACAAAAACATACATATTTTTTTTTACATATATTAAGATATCATTATATTATTATTATTTAGATGTCAAGTCTAAGTCTTCTACCTTTAATATTTATAATTAACCATTGATCTCATTAAATAAAAAGGTGTTTATGATATAATTTTATTTAAATGTGTGAAAATATTATATTTTATCTTATATGTCAAAAAAAACATCAAAAGCTTAACAATTTCCCAAATAGGCAACAACAAAAGGATAATTGTTTTGGTTTATTATAAAATAGTTTAATTATTATTTTTTTATTTTATTTTTGTTTTTTAAGAAATTAAAATGACTGAATTATAAAAAATTTATTTGTAATTAGCCATATTTTTTTAAATTACAATTTATATTTTAACTATAAAAACTAAAGGTTTCACCATGAGTGCTCGACTATTAAGAATCAATGTTTTTTTTTAAAAAAAATTATTAATGTGTTTTTTTAAAAATATATTAAAAAATTAAAAAAATTATTATTATACTAATACATCAAAATGATTGCAAATACTAACTAGGCCAATTAGATAATTTTTTAAGTATAAGACATCAAATTAAAGGGCAAAAAAACAGTCCCCATCTCAATGGAATCTTTGATCCTCTAATAGAACCAAAACATATATATATATATATAATTCCCATAAAAAATATAAAAAAAAATACTTTAAAAGAAAATTTTTGTTCCCATAAAATAAAAGAATTGTTTTTTTTTAATCTACCTCAAGTGATGTGATGGCAAATTGTTGATTCCTTATATTGATAATTTCAGACCAAACCCATAAGGCTCTGAAGTCTCTCTCTCTCTCTCTCTCTCTCTCTCTCTCTCTCTCTCTCTCTCTCTCTCTCTCTCTCTCTCTCTCTCTCTCTCTCTCTCTCTCTCTCTCTCTCTCTCTCTCTCTCTCTCTCTCTCTCTCTCTCTCTCTCTCTCTCTCTCTCTCTCTCTCTCTCTCTCTCT